>NC_084733.1:12857216-13079716 GCF_033978785.1 Entelurus aequoreus | reverse complement strand
CCCGCTGAAGATCTTCCATCAACACGCCCACCTAGAGGGGGCGAGACCCTAAAATACTGACCTACCACCACCGCGCCCCCCTGCCCCCCCCTCACCCATTTCGTCATTGCCGGATCGGACAGCATCATTTTGTCACACTGGGAGGTTGTGGTCCTGCTGAGGAGGAGGAGGAGGAGGACATCGCGGCAAAGACCTGCGGCGGTTCCGATCCGGTCCAAGCATCTTGCCTCCAAGAACCCGGCCGGCCCGAGGGGGGAGGGGGGTGGGACGCCGGAGTTTTGGCTGTCAGTCAGCCGAAGAGGAGGAGGCGGAGGAGGAGGAGGAGGAGGCGGAGGAGGACCGGAGCTCCTTGCAGCCGCGACACCGAACCACCAGGAGCAGAGCCCAGGTAGGCGACATCCCATAATAATCCCAAAATGCGGAGGTTGCAACGTTGCGCGGTCGTTTCTTGTCACGCGTCCAGTGGAGATGTTGTCACGCATGTGGAATGTTTAGATGAGATGTTTCATGCAGTGCAGAATGAGCAAGACTCAGGGATTCCCCCTCAGGTATGATGTGTTGGAGCTGATGATTAATCAGCAACAGCTGAAGCCTGGGAGTGCTGACTCTGCTCGTGCATGAAGCTCACATAACCTCCCATCCATCACACAAGACTTAAAAATAGAATATATCACCAACGCGCGCCTCGGACTGTCACCCGACATTCTCAGATGTGCTATTAATTGTTTAAATTCATGATATATTTACATGGTAGATGCAACTTGGATTGGCCGCCACACGTCGCATAATCAGGGGCGACAATAAAGGTTGAAAAAAAATGGAATACTATTTAAAATAAATTGCAATCTAATACAGAGCTGGGCAAATATTAATTGTTTGATTTCATGATATATTTACATAGTACATGCAACTTGTATTGGCCGTCACGAGTCGCATAATCAGGGGCGACAATAAAGATTGAAAAAATTGAATACTATTTAAAATAAATTGTAATCTATTACAGAGCTGGGCAAATATTAATTGTTTGATTTCATGATATATTTACATAGTACATACAAATTGTAATAACCGTCACGCGTTGCATAATCAGGGGCGACAATTAAGGTTGAAAAAAATTGAATACTATTTGAAATAAATTGTAATCTATTACAGAGCGGGGCAAATATTAATAGTTTGATTTCATGATATATCTACATGGTACATGCAACTTTTATTGGCCGTCACGCGTGGCATAATCAGGGGCGACAGTAAAGGTTGTAAAAAATTTAATATTATTTAAAATAAATTGTAATCGATTACAGAGCTGGGCAAATATTAATTGTTTGATTTCCTGATATATTTACATAGTACATACAACTTGTATTGGCCGTCACACGTGGCATAATCAGGGGCGACAATTAAGGTTGAAAAAAATTGAATATTTTTTAAAATAAATTGTAATCTAATACAGAGCTGGGCAAATATTAATTGTTTGATTTCATGATATATCTACATAGTACATGAAACTTGTATTATCCGTCACACGTCGCATAATCAGGGGCGACAATAAAGGTTGAAAAAATTTTAATACTGTTTAAAATAAATTGTAATATAATACAGAGCTGGACAAATATTAATTGTTTGACTTCATGATATATCTACATAGTACATGCAACTTGTATTGGCCGTCACGCGTCGCATAATCAGGGGCGACAATTAAGGTTGAAAAAAATTTAATATTTATAATAAATTGTAATCTATTACAGAGCTGGGCAAATATTGTTTGATTTCATGATATATCTACATGGTACATGCAACTTGTGTTGTTCGTCACGCGTCGCATAATCAGGGGCGACAATAAAGGTTGAAAAAATTTTAATACTGTTTAAAATAAATTGTAATCTAATACAGAGTTGGGCAAATATTAATTGTTTGATTTCATGATATATCTACATAGTACATGCAACTTGTATTGGCCGTCACACGTCGCATAATCAGGGGCGACAATAAAGGTTGAAAAAAAAATGGAATACTATTTAAAATAAATTTTAATTTTATACAGAACTGGGCAAATATTAATCGTTTGATTTCATGATATATCTACGTGGTACATGCAACTTGTATTGGCCGTCACGCGCCGCATAATCAGGGGCGACAATAAGGTTAAAAAAATTTAATACTATTTAAAATAAATTGCAATCTAATACAGAGCTGGGCAAATATTAATTGTTTGATTTCATGATATATCTACATGGTACATGCAACTTGTATTGGCCGTCACGTGTCGCATAATCAGGGGCGACAATTAAGGTTGAAAATGATGGAATACTATTTAAAATAAATTGTAATCTAATACAGAGCTGGACAAATATTAATTGTTTGATTTCATGATATATCTACATAGTACATGCAACTTGTATTGGCCGTCACGCGTGGCATAATCAGGGGCGACAGTAAAGGTTGAAAAAATTGAATATTATTTAAAATAAATTGTAATCTATTACAGAGCTGGGCAAATATTAATTGTTTGATTTCATGATATATCTACATGGTACATGCAACTTGTATTGGCCGTCACGCGTCGCATAATCAGGGGCGACAATAAAGGTTGAAAAAAATATTGAATACTATTTAAAATAAATTGTAATCTATTACAGAGCTGGGCAAATATTAATTGTTTGATTTCATGATATATCTACATAGTACATGCAACTTGTATTGGCCGTCACGCGTCGCATAATCAGGGGCGACAATAAAGGTTGAAAAAAATGGAATATTATTTCAAATAAATTGTAATCTAATACAGAGCTGGGCAAATATTAATTGTTTGATTTCATGATATATCTACATACTACATGCAACTTGTATTGGCCGTCACGCGTCGCATAATCAGGGGCGACAATAAAGGTTGAAAAAAATGGAATACTATTTAAAATTAATTGTAATCTATTACAGAGCGGGGCAAATATTAATTGTTTGATTTCCTGATATATTTACATAGTACATGCAACTTGTATTGGCCGTCACACGTTGCATAATCAGGGGCGACAATTAAGGTTGAAAAAAATGGAATATTATTTACAATAAATTGTAATCTAATACAGAGCTGGGCAAATATTAATTGTTTGATTTCATGATATATCTACATGGTACATGCAACTTGTATTGGCCGTCACGCGTCGCATAATCAGGGGCGACAATAAAGGTTGAAAAAAATATTGAATACTATTTAAAATAAATTGTAATCTATTACAGAGCTGGGCAAATATTAATTGTTTGATTTCATGATATATCTACATAGTACATGCAACTTGTATTGGCCGTCACGCGTCGCATAATCAGGGGCGACAATAAAGGTTGAAAAAAATGGAATATTATTTCAAATAAATTGTAATCTAATACAGAGCTGGGCAAATATTAATTGTTTGATTTCATGATATATCTACATAGTACATGCAACTTGTATTGGCCGTCACGCGTCGCATAATCAGGGGCGACAATAAAGGTTGAAAAAAATATTGAATACTATTTAAAATAAATTGTAATCTATTACAGAGCTGGGCAAATATTAATTGTTTGATTTCATGATATATCTACATAGTACATGCAACTTGTATTGGCCGTCACGCGTCGCATAATCAGGGGCGACAATAAAGGTTGAAAAAAATGGAATATTATTTCAAATAAATTGTAATCTAATACAGAGCTGGGCAAATATTAATTGTTTGATTTCATGATATATCTACATACTACATGCAACTTGTATTGGCCGTCACGCGTCGCATAATCAGGGGCGACAATAAAGGTTGAAAAAAATGGAATACTATTTAAAATTAATTGTAATCTATTACAGAGCGGGGCAAATATTAATTGTTTGATTTCCTGATATATTTACATAGTACATGCAACTTGTATTGGCCGTCACACGTTGCATAATCAGGGGCGACAATTAAGGTTGAAAAAAATGGAATATTATTTACAATAAATTGTAATCTAATACAGAGCTGGGCAAATATTAATTGTTTGATTTCATGATATATCTACATAGTACATGCAACTTGTATTGGCCGTCACACGTGGCATAATCAGGGGCGACAGTAAAGGTTGAAAAAAATTGAATATTATTTACAATAAATTGTAATCTAATACAGAGCTGGGCAAATATTAATTGTTTGATTTCATGATATATCTACATGGTACGGGCAACTTGTATTGGCCGTCACGCGTCGCATAATCAGGGGCGACAATAAAGGTTGAAAAAAATTGAATATTATTTAAAATAAATTGTAATCTATAACAGAGCTGGGCAAATATTGTTTGATTTCACGATATATCTACATGGTACATGCAACTTGTGTTGTTCGTCACACGTCGCATAATCAGGGGCGACAATAAAGGTTGAAAAAAAAAAGGAATACTATTTAAAATAAATTATAATCAATGCTCTAATACATGCAGAGCTGGGCAAATATTTTGACTCGGGGGCCACATTTAGAGAAAAAATATGTGTATGTGTGTATAAATGATATGTCCACATTTAGCTGTAAGTGTAAAGTGTGTTTGGGTCCCTTTTTTTCAGGAACACGAATACCAAAAGTCACAATGTCAGATAGAGTTCTAAAAAAGTTACGACAGACCACCTTGAAAAAACGGAATGGAATTTCACAGTTTTTCACTGAATGCGACACCCAGAATGTACACGAAAATAAAGAAAGTGGGATTTAGAATTTTAACTATGAACGATAAAACAGTGAATATTAACAACATATGAACATGGCTCCTCCATAGACATCGTTTACAATCAAGCAAAACACAACAAAAATGTAACAAACAGCAAAATATGAATGCTAGGTGTAATAAAAACCTACAATATGATATATTATCACATTTATGCAGAAATTTGTTGTAAAAATTTGCTTCCGTATCTGTTCCTGACACATGCGTTTCGGGCTGGCCGCGCTGAAAACAAGCCCCGCCCACTCTGCTTTGTTCCTGTCTGAGCTGCCGATGACCGTAATAACTCCTACAACACCCAAGAGCGCAGATTTCAACCTTTGAAATACTATCTGTTAGAGATGTCCGATAATATCGTACTGCCGATATTATCGGCCGATAAATGCTTTAAAATGTGATATCGGAAATTATCGGTATCGGTTTCAAAAGGTAAAATGTATGACTTTTTAAAACGCCGCTGTGTACACGGACGTAGGGAGAAGTACAGAGCACCAATAAAGCCTTTGTGTGCCGGCCCAGTCACATAATATCTACGGCTTTTCACACACACACACAAGTGAATGCATGCATACTTGGTCAACAGCCATACAGGTCACAATGAGGGTGACCGTATAAACAACTTTAACACTGTTACAAATATGCGGCACACTGTGAACCCACACCAAACAAGAATGACAAACACATTTCGGGAGAACATCCGCACCGTAACACAACATAAACACAACAGAACAAATACCCAGAACCCCTTGCAGCACTAACTCTTCCTGGACGCTAAGATATACACCCCCCGCACCCCAACCCCGCCCACCTCAACCTCCTCATGCTCTCTCAGGGAGAGCATGTTCCAAATTCTAAGCTGCTGTTTTGAGGCATGTTAAAAAAAAGAATACACTTTGTGACTTCAATAATAAATATGGCAGTGCCATGTTGGCATTTTTTTCCCCCATAACTTGAGTTGATTTATTTTGGAAAACCTTGTTACGTTGTTTAATGCAGTGGTCCCCAACCACCGGGCCGTGGCCCGGTACCGGATTTGTACCGGGCTGCGGCCGCACAAGAAATTTAAAAAAAAAAAAAAAAAATTTTTTTTTTTTTTTTTTTTAAATTAAATCGACATAAAAAACATAATATATACATTATATATCAATATAAATCAATACAGTCTGCAGGTATACAGTCCGTAAGCACACATGATTGTATTTCTTTATGACAAAAAAAAAAAAAAAAAAAAAAAATCCATAACCCCGACCCCCACCCCACCCCCGGTCCGTGGGACAAATTTTTAAGCGTTGACCGGTCCGCAAGTACAAAAAGGTTGGGGACCACTGGTTTAATGCATCCAGCGGGGCATCACAACAAAATTAGGCATAATAATGTGTTAATTCCACGACTGTATGTATCGTATCGGTTGATATCGGAATTGGTAATTAAGAGTTGGACAATATCGGATATCGGCAAAAAAGCCATTATCGGACAGCTCTAGTTTCAACCATATAACTTTCTAAAGTTAATTAGTAATATTAAGTGAGTATCTGTTTTTGGCCTTAAAAATAAACCTTTGACCGAGTACTATAATGAAATGGACTAAATCATGACTGTCAATGAAGTCTCCTAAAATAACAGAAAGCACCATCAAGCTTCATAAACAAACCAATCCTTAAACACATTTTTTTCAACTTCCACCCAAAACCATTGAAATACTTTGTTTAGTTCAAGACTTACTTGATTAGAGCAGTGTTTTAGGGATGTCCGATAATGGCTTTTTGCCGATATCCGTTATGCCGATATTGTCCAACTCTTTAATTACCGATACCGATATCAACCGATAACGATATCAACCGATATATACAGTCGTGGAATTAACACATTATTATGCCTAATTTGGACAACCAGGTATGGTGAAGATAAGGTACTTTTTAAAAAAATGAATCAAATAAAATAAGATAAATAAATTAAAAACATTTTCTTGAATAAAAAAGAAAGTAAAACTATATAAAAACAGTTACATAGAAACTAGTAATTAATGAAAATTTGTAAAATTAACTGTTAAAGGTTAGTACTATTAGTGGACCAGCAGCACGCACAATCATGTGTGCTTACGGACTGTATCCCTTGCAGACTGTATTGATATATATTGATATATAATGTAGGAACCAGAATATTAATAACAGAAAGAAACAACCCTTTTGTGTGAATGAGTGTATGGGGGAGGGATATTTTTTGGGTTGGTGCACTAATTGTAAGTGTATCTTGTGTTTTTTATGTGGATTTAATAAAAAAAAACAAAAAAAAACCAAAACGATACTGATAATAAAAAAACCGATACCGATAATTTCCAATATTACATTTTAACGCATTTATCGGCCGATAATATCGGCAGACCGATATTATCGGACATCTCTACAGTGTTTTTCAACCTTTTTTGAGCCGAGGCACATTTTTTTGCGTTGAAAAAATGCGGAGGCACACCACCAGCAGACATCATTAAAAAACAAAACTCAGTTGACAGTAAAAAGTCGTTGTTGCGATTGTTGGATATGACTTTAAAGCATAACCAAGCATGCCTCACTATAGTTCTTGTCTCAAAGTAGGTGTACTGTCACTACCTGTCACATCACACCCTGACTTATTTGGACTTTTTTTTTGCTGTTTTCTGTGTGTAGTGTTTTACTTCTTGTTTACGCTCCTATTTTGGTGGCTTTTTCTTTTTTTTTGGTATTTTCCTGTAGCAGTTTCATGCAATATTTCCCGCATTTACTTTGTTTTAGCAATCAAGACTATTTCAGTTTTTTTTTAATCCTTCTTTGCGGGGACATTGTAGATTGTCATGTCATGTTCGGACGTACATTGTGGACGCCGTCTTTGCTCCTCAGTAAGTCTTTGCTGTCGTCCAGCATTCTGTTTTTGTTTACTTTGTAGCCGGGTCAGTTTCTAGCTTCGTTCCTTAAGCTTCAATGCCTTTTCTTAGGGGCACTCAACTTTTGTTTATGTTTGGTTTTAGCATTAGATACCTTTTCATCTGCATACTGCCTCCTGCTGTCGTCTGCATATTGGGATCATGACATACCATGTTCCGACATCTACAAAGCAATTAACTACCGGCTGCCACCTACTGATATGGATGAGTATTACACGGTTACTCTGCTGAGCTCTAGACAGCACCGACACTCAACAACAACACATCATTTGCAGACTATAATTAATTGTTTACAAAAAATATTTTTACCCCAAATAGGTGAAATTAGATAATCTCCCACGTCACACCAGACTCTATCTCACGGCACATTAGTGCAGTGGTTCTTAACCTGGGCTCGATGGAACCCTAGGGGTTCGGTGAGTCGGCCTCAGGGGTTCGGCCGAGGTCAAGACACACCCGACTCATCGTGTAAATAATAGTGTTGCATTCAAATGTCTACTAAGTACATCAATAGTAAGAATGTTGTGTTCAAGTGTTTACCAAGTAAAACATTAACGAGAGTGTTGCGTTCAAATGTCTACTAAGTACATCAATAGTAAGAATGTTGTGTTCAAGTGTTTACCAAGTAAAACATTAACGAGAGTGTTGCGTTCAAATGTCTACTAAGTACATCAATAGTAAGAATGTTGTGTTCAAGTGTTTACCAAGTAAAATAATAGTGGGAGTGTTGCGTTCAAATGTCTACTAAGTACATCAATAGTAAGGATGGTGTGTTCAAGTGTTTAGCAAGTAAAATAATAGTGTTGCATTCAAATGTCTACTAAGTAGATCAATAGTAAGAATGTTGCGTTCAAGTGTTTACCAAGTAAAACATAAACGAGAGTGTTACGTTCAAATGTCTACTAAGTAGATCAATAGTAAGAATTTTGCGTTCAAGTGTTTACCAAGTAAAACATTAACGAGAGTGTTGCGTTCAAATGTCTACTAAGTAGATCAATAGTAAGAATGTTGTGTTCAAGTGTTTACCAAGTAAAACATAAACAGGAGTGTTGCGTTCAAATGTCTACTAAGTACATCAATAGTAAGGATGGTGTGTTCAAGTGTTTACCAAGTAAAATAATAGTGTTGCATTCAAATGTCTACTAAGTACATTAAAAGTAAGAATGTTGTGTTCAAATGTTTACCAAGTAAAACATAAATGAGAGTGTTGCGTTCAAATGTCTACTAACTAGATCAAAAGTAAGAATGTTGCGTTCAAGTGTTTACCAAGTAAAATAATAGTGGGAGTGTTGCGTTCAAATGTTTACTAAGTACATCAATAGTAAGGATGGTGTGTTCAAGTGTTTACCAAGTAAAATAATAGTGTTGCATTCAAATGTCTACTAAGTACATTAAAAGTAAGAATGTTGTGTTCAAGTGTTTACCAAGTAAAACATTAAAGAGATTGTTGCGTTCAAATGTCTACTAAGTAGATCAATAGTAAGAATGTTGCGTTCAAGTGTTTACCAAGTAAAACATAAATGAGAGTGTTGCTTTCAAATGTCTACTAAGTACATCAATAGTAAGAATGTTGTGTTCAAGTGTTTACCAAGTAAAATAATTGTGGGAGTGTTGCGTTCAAATGTCTATTAAGTACATCAAGAGTAAGGATGGTGTGTTCAAGTGTTTACTAAGTAAAACATAAACAGGAGTGTTGCGTTCAAATGTCTTAAGTACATCAATAGTCAGAATGTTGTGTTCAAGTGTTTACCATGTAAAATAATAGTGGGAGTGTTGCGTTCAAATGTCTTAAGTACATCAATAGTCAGAATGTTGTGTTCAAGTGTTTACCATGTAAAATAATAGTGGAAGTGTTGCGTTCAAATGTCTATTAAGTACATCAATAGTAAGAATGTTGTGTTCAAGTGTTTACCAAGTAAAACATAAACAGGAGTGTTGCGTTCAAATGTCTTAAGTACATCAATAGTCAGAATGTTGTGTTCAAGTGTTTACCATGTAAAATAATAGTGGAAGTGTTGCGTTCAAATGTCTATTAAGTACATCAATAGTAAGGATGGTGTGTTCAAGTGTTTACCAAGTAAAATAACAGTGTTGCATTCAAATGTCTACTAAGTACATTAAAAGTAAGAATGTTGTGTTCAAATGTTTACCAAGTAAAACATTAACGAGAGTGTTGCATTCAAATGTCTATTAAGTACATCAATAGTAAGGATGGTGTGTTCAAGTGTTTACCAAGTAAAATAACAGTGTTGCATTCAAATGTCTACTAAGTACATTAAAAGTAAGAATGTTGTGTTCAAATGTTTACCAAGTAAAACATTAACGAGAGTGTTGCATTCAAATGTCTACTAAGTAGATCAATAGTAAGAATGTTGTGTTCAAGTGTTTACCATGTAAAATAATACTGGAAGTGTTGCGTTCAAATATCTATTAAGTACATCAATAGTAAGGATGGTGTGTTTAAGTGTTTATCAAGTAAAATAATAGTGTTGCATTCAAATGTCTACTAAGTACATTAAAAGTAAGAATGTTGTGTTCAAATGTTTACCAAGTAAAACATTAACGAGAGTGTTGCGTTCAAATGTCTACTAAGTACATCAATAGTAAGGATGGTGTGTTCAAGTGTTTACCAAGTAAAATAATAGTGGCAGTGTTGCGTTCAAATGTCTACTAAGTACATCAATAGTAAGGATGGTGTGTTCAAGTGTTTACCAAGTAAAATAATAGCGTTGCATTCAAATGTCTACTAAGTAGATCAATAGTAAGAATGTTGCATTCAAGTGTTTACCAAGTAAAACATTAACGAGATTGTTGCGTTCAAATGTCTATTAAGTACATCAATAGTAAGAATGTTGTGTTCAAGTGTTTACCAAGTAAAATAATAGTGGGAGTGTTGCGTTCAAATGTCTACTAAGTACATCAATAGTAAAGGATGGTGTGTTCAAGTGTTTACCAAGTAAAATAATAGTGTTACATTCAAATGTCTACTAAGTACATTAAAAGTAAGAATGTTGTGTTCAAGTGTTTACTAAGTAAAACATAAACAGGAGTGTTGCGTTCAAATGTCTTAAGTACATCAATAGTAAGAATGTTGTGTTCAAGTGTTTACCAAGTAAAATAATAGTGGGAGTGTTGCGTTCAAATGTCTACTAAGTACATCAATAGTAAGGATGGTGTGTTCAAGTGTTTACCAAGTAAAATAACAGTGTTGCATTCAAATGTCTACTAAGTACATTAAAAGTAAGAATGTTGTGTTCAAATGTTTACCAAGTAAAACATTAACGAGAGTGTTGCGTTCAAATGTCTACTAACTAGATCAAAAGTAAGAATGTTGCGTTCAAGTGTTTACCAAGTAAAATAATAGTGGGAGTGTTGCATTCAAATGTTTACTAAGTACATCAATAGTAAGGATGGTGTGTTCAAGTGTTTACCAAGTAAAATAATAGTGGGAGTGTTGCGTTCAAATGTTTACTAAGTACATCAATAGTAAGGATGGTGTGTTCAAGTGTTTACCAAGTAAAATAATAGCGTTGCATTCAAATGTCTACTAAGTACATTAAAAGTAAGAATGTTGTGTTCAAGTGTTTACCAAGTAAAACATTAAACGAGAGTGTTGCGTTCAAATGTCTATTAAGTACATCAATAGTAAAAATGTTGCGTTCAAGTGTTTACCAAGTAAAACATAAACGAGAGATGTGATGTTCATGCACGGTTCATTTTGTGCACCAGTAAAAAAAACATGGTAACACTTTAGTATGGGGAACATATTCACCATTAATTAGTTGCTTATTAACATGCAAATTAGTAACATATTGGCTCTTAACTAGTCATTATTAAGTACTTATTAATGCCTTATTCGGCATGGCCTTATTATAACCCTAACCCTCTAACCCGGACCCTAACAAATAACTCTAAATTAAGTCTTTGTTACTTAGAATATGTTCCCCATACTAAAGTGTTACCAAAAACATATAACTTTGTCTTGAATTTGAAAAAAAATAACATTTTATTTTTCACTAAAGAAGGGTTCGGTGAAAGCGCATATGAAACTGGTGGGGTTCGGTACCTCCAACAAGGTTAAGAACCACTGGACTAGTGTCTTAACGGGCCTTAATATGCCCAGGTCTGCTGAAGGCGCTGGTCAATTGCTGAGCTGGCAGGATTAGGTCAAAAAAAGGTATGTGATCAATTAACCCGAAACAACACGCTAACTAAGCATATTTATTATGATCATATATCATCAGATATTGTTGTGAGGCAGTTGTTGAAAACATGTTAGCTGGCTGGCTGGCTGCTTCCTCCTGACATCAGCTGTTAGCACTAAATGGGTTGTCAGGTTGCATCCCATTAAGGCGGCAGAGGTGCGGAAAGAAGCGTTATGGGAATAGCGGAGTGTAGGAGTCTGCACTCTTGGTTGGCCCTTCTTCTTGGCTTTTTTTTTTTTTTTTTTTTTTTTGCCAATGCAACATTTTAGAGCCTGCTTAGTCGGGCAACATTGGAATCTGCTGAGCAAGCAGGTTTTTTTACCCCCCCTTTCCCCCATGACTTTTTAAGACAATCGCACTCTGACCCTGGTAATTACACCTTCCAAAAGAAGTGAAAATATTTCAAACGACTGCTTTTTTTTATTTTTACTTTTTTAAATTTTTTTTACAGACCCTCCCCAAAAAAGCTCATGAAATATTTTCCATAATAATAATAATAACTTTATTATTATTAATGTACGGAGCCCCTAAAGGGACATGGGGGAAATTTTTTTCTAAATAACTTAAATATTTAAAAAAAAATTTTAGACATGTATCTTGTTTGCACAAGAAACTATCTCGTGCGCAAAAGAAAATTTCTCGTGCGCACGAGAAACTTTTTATAAAATTATAAAAAATAAAAAAATACATTTATAATTATTATTATTTTTAAAAATAATTTTATAAAAATAAACTATCTCGTGCGCACGAGATATATGTCTAAAAAAATAAAAAAAATAAAAAATTATACACATTTTTTATTTTTTTTATAATTTTATAAAAAGTTTCTCGTGTGCTTGGAAAAAAAGAAAAGAAAAAAAAAAAAAAAAAGGAAAGAAAAAAAAATTATTAATTTTTTTTCCCTCCCCCATATCACTTTAGGGGCTCCGTATTAATGTATTATTTTTTCTTTTTTGTTTATTTAATTGATGTTTTTGTAGATATTATTTTGTTTTTTTGCTGTTTCTTTCTTTTTTTGGGGGGGGTGGTACGGTTGGGATATAAACAAAAAATATTTTGACATTTAGGTCAGACAACAAATATATGATGTATGTGAATACGATGTAATGGATAGGAATGTCTGATGCTGGATGTCAATAAAAAATAAATAAATAAATAAAATAAATAAATTTAAAAAATGAAAAAATAATATATATATATATTTTCCAGCTCGCCTCTTGCAGACGGAATAAACTTGTCATGATTACGCCGCATGCAAAGTAGGTCGCGCACCATTATTTACCCTTTGAATTTGTCAACTCGGAAAATCGTGTGGAAAAAAAACAAACCCTGACAGTAATGGCCTTGTCTGTGCTATTACTCTTCCCACACATAATACACCACACGGTGGCGCTGTTATAATCATGTGTGTTTTTAAAAATGTATAATTTTGACAAAGGAAGGAGACCAAAAACGGTTGAAATTTCTCCCACACCTCAGTGTAGGAGAAATGTGTGTCAAATCCGAGCAAGGTTGGTAGAAAAATGATGTACTGCATTTGCATATTTTAAACTTTAATAATAATGCAACAAAATATTATATTATTGTATATAAAAAACATGTACTTTTTATTATTATATATATATTTTAAAATATATTTTATTGAATTTTACAGTTAAAATCACATTTGACAATCATACTTTGCTCCCTTTTTTGAGTCAAGGCACATTTTTTTGCGTTAAAAAAAGGCGGAGGCAAACCACCAGCAGAAATCGTTAAAAAACGAAACTCAGTTGACAGTAAAAAGTCGTTGTCGCAATTGTTGGATATGACTTTAAACCATAACCAAGCATGCATCACTACAGCTCTTGTCTCAAAGTAGGTGTACTGTCACCACCTGTCACATCACACCCTGACTTATTTGGACTTTTTTGCTGTTTTCCTGTGTGTAGTGTCTTAGTTCTTGTCTTGCGCTCCTATTTTGGTGGCTTTTTTTGGTATTTTCCTGTAGCAGTTTCATGTCTTCCTTTGAGCGATATTCCCCGCATCTACTTTGTTTTAGCAATCAAGAATATTTCAGTTGTTTTCATCCTTCTTTCCGGGGACATTGTTGATTGTCACGTCATGTTGGGATGCACTTTGTGGACGCCGTCTATGCTCCACAGTAAGTCTTTGCTGTCGTCCAGCATTCGGTTTTTGTTTACTTTGTAGCCAGTTCAGTTTTAGATTTGTTCTGCGTAGCCTTCCCTAAACTTCAATGCCTTTTCCTAGGGGCACTCAAACCTTTTGTTTATTTTTGGTTTAAGCATTAGACACTTTTTTACCTGCGCACTGCCTCCCGCTGTTTCTGACATCTACAAAGCAATTAGCTACCTGCTGCCACCTACTGATATGGAAGAGTATTACACGGTTACTCTGCCGAGCTCTACACAGCACCGACACTCAACAACAACACATCATTTGCAGACTATAATTACTGGTTTGCAAAAAATATTTTTTAACCCAAATAGATGAAATTAGATAATCTCCCACGGCACACCTGACTGTATCTCACTAGTGTGCCGCCGCACAGTGGTTGAAAAACACTGACTTAATCCTTAAACTTTAAGACTTAAACTTCAAAATATCCACCCTTTGCGCTGATTGCTGTTTTGCACACTCTTGGCATTCTCTCGATGAGCTTCACCTGAAATGGTTTTCACTTCACAGGTGTCATAGTTTTGATGCCTTCAGTGACAATCCACAATGTAAATAGTCATGAAAATAAAGAAAACACATTGAAATGAGAAGGTGTGTCCAAACGTTTGGCCTGTACTGTATATACTGTTTGAAGAAGAAAAACCCCACCAGAAGACACTAAGACACATCAATTGAATTTGTTTTAATTAGAGATGTCCGATAATATCGCCCTGCCGATATTATCGGCCGATAAATACTTTAAAATTTAATATCATAAATTATCGGTATCGTTTTTTTTATTATCGGTATGTTTTTTTTGTGTTTTTTTAATTTTTTTTATTATTAAATCAACATACAAAACACAAGATACACTTACAATTAGTGCACCAACCCCAAAACACCTCCCTCCCCCATTTACACTCATTCACACAAAAGGGTTGTTTCTTTCTGTTATTAATATTCTGGTTCCTACATTATATATCAATATATATCAATACAGTTGCAAGGAATACAGTCCGTAAGCACACATGATTGTGCGTGCTGCTGCTCCACTAATAGTACTAACCTTTAACAGTTAATTTTACTCATTTTCATTCATTACAAGTTTCTATGTAACTGTTTTTATATTGTTTTACTTTGTTTTTTTATTCAAGAATTTTTTTTAAATGTATTTATCTTATTTTATAATTTTTTTTAAAAAGGACCTTACCTTCACCATACCTGGTTGTCCAAATTAGGCATAATAATGTGTTGATTCCACGACTGTATATATCGGTATCGGTTGATATCGGCATCAGTAATTAAGAGTTGGACAATATCGGGATATCGGCAAAAAAGCCATTATCGGACATCCCTAGTTTTAATCAGTTTCAGTCATCCAGCAAGTATAAAACTTTAACATAAGACAATAAAACTGATATTTTCATTTTGGACAGTCCATATGTTGACAAGCATGCATAGGAAGGATCACCTTCTTTCTCACAAACAGTGTCAGCTTGCACATAGTTTTCAGACGTGCTAAATAAAGATGCAAAATAGCGCTCGCTATTCTTGATAAATCACACTGCGTGCGCTAAATCAGTGTTCCCCAACCACCGGGCCGCGGATCGATTGGTACTGGGCTGCACAAGAAATGTTAATTATTTATTTATTTTATTTTTTTAAATTAAATCAACATAAAAAACACAAGATACACTTCCAGGTCACCAACCAACCCAAAAAACCTCCCTCCCCCCACTCATTTACACTCATTCGCACAAAAGCGTTGTTTCTTTCTGTTATTAATATTTCTGGTTCCTACATTATATATCAATATAGATCAATACAGTCTGCAGGGATACAGTCCGTAAGCACGCATGATTGCATTTTTTAATGACAAAAATAAATAAATAAATAAATAAATATATATATATATATATATATATATATATATATATATATATATATATATATATATATATATATATATATATATATATATATATATATATATATATATATATATATATATATATATATATATATTTAATTAAATCAACATAAAAAACACAAGATACACTTCCAGGTCACCAACCAACCCAAAAAACCTCCCTCCCCCCACTCATTTACACTCATTCGCACAAAAGGGTTGTTTCTTTCTGTTATTAATATTTCTGGTACCTACATTATAGATCAATACAGTCTGCAGGGATACAGTCCGTAAGCACGCATGATTGTATTTTTTAATGACAAAAAAAACAACAACAACAAAAAAAAAAATTAAAATTCAAACAACATAAAAAACACAAGATACACTTCCAGGTCACCAACCAACCCAAAAAACCTCCCTCCCCCCACTCATTCACACTCATTCGCACAAAAGCGTTGTTTCTTTCTGTTATTAATATTTCTGGTTCCTACATTATATATCAATGTAGATCAATACAGTCTGCAGGGATACAGTCCATAAGCACACATGATTGCATTTTTTAATGACAAAAAAAAGTTTAAAAAAATAAATTAAATTAAATCAACATAAAAAACCCAAGATACACTTCCAGGTCACCAACCAACCCAAAAAACCTCCCTCCCCCCACTCATTCACACTCATTCGCACAAAAGCGTTGTTTCTTTCTGTTATTAATATTTCTGGTTCCTACATTATATATCAATATAGATCAATACAGTCTGCAGGGATACAGTCCGTAAGCACGCATGATTGCATTTTTTAATGACAAAAATAAATAAATAAATAAATAAATATATATATATATATATATATATATATATATATATATATATATATATATATATATATATATATATATATATATATATATATTTAATTAAATCAACATAAAAAACACAAGATACACTTCCAGGTCACCAACCAACCCAAAAAACCTCCCTCCCCCCACTCATTCATTCGCACAAAAGGGTTGTTTCTTTCTGTTATTAATATTTCTGGTTCCTACATTATAGATCAATACAGTCTGCAGGGATACAGTCCGTAAGCACGCATGATTGTATTTTTTAATGACAAAAAAAACAACAACAACAAAAAAAAAAATTAAAATTCAAACAACATAATAAACACAAGATACACTTCCAGGTCACCAACCAACCCAAAAAACCTCCCTCCCCCCACTCATTCACACTCATTCACACAATAGGGTTGTTTCTTTCTGTTATTAATATTCTGGTTCCTACATTATACATCAATATAGATCAATACAGTCTGCAGGGATACAGTCCGTAAGCATGCATGATTGCATTTTTTAATGACAAAAATAAATAAATAAATAAATAAATTAATTAAATCAACATAAAAAACACAAGATACACTTACAGGTCACCATCCAACCCAAAAAACCTCCCTCCCCCACTCATTCACACTCATTCGCACAAACGGGTTGTTTCTTTCTGTTATTAATATTTGTGGTTCCTACATTATATATCAATATAGATCAATACATTCTGCGGGGATACAGTCCATAAGCACGCATGATTGCATTTTTAATGACCAAAAAAATAAATAAATAAATTAAATCAACATAAAAAACACAAGATACACTTCCAGGTCACCAACCAACCCAAACCCCCCCCCCCCCCCCACTCATTCACACTCATTCGCACAAAAGCGTTGTTTCTTTCTGTTATTAATATTTCTGGTTCCTACATTATATATCAATTTAGATCAATACAGTCTGCAGGGATACAGTCCGTAAGCATGCATGATTGCATTTTTTAATGACCAAAAAAAAAAAAAAAAAAAAAAAAAAAAAAAGTATTCCCCCCCCCACACCCTGGTACGTGGGACAAATTTTCAAGCGTTGAGCGATCCGCAGTTACAAAAAGGTTGGGGACCACTGCGCTAAATGATCATTTTTTTCATCTTCTCGTCACCCATTCCTAACCTCAACTTTTTTGACCACGAGTTAGTGATTGTGTTGTTTGTGTTCAGGTCTTGGTTGGAGTCCAAGCCCAGTGCTGGAGCCCAGTGTGGTCAGGACCCCCGAGACCGAGGAGGGTGCATGGAGGGGTCAAGGCCTGTAGGTCCAGGGTCCTCGGCCTGCCTGTGGTTGGGGCTGGTCTCGGCAGCGCTGACCTTTCTTTGCGCGGAGTCCCGGACCACCCCGAGTCCGCCGCTCGCCCCGGACAATGCCACCTGCCCGGGGAACTCCAAGTGCAGACCCGGCATCATCCTCCCCATCTGGTACCCGGAGGATCCGTCCATGGGGGACAAGATCGCGCGGGTCATTGTGTATTTCGTGGCCATGATCTACATGTTCCTGGGGGTGTCCATCATCGCCGACCGCTTCATGGCGGCCATCGAGGTCATCACATCGCAAGAGAAGGAGATCGTCATCAAGCGACCCAACGGGGAGACCACCACCACCACCATCCGAGTGTGGAACGAGACGGTGTCCAACCTCACCCTCATGGCGCTGGGGTCCTCCGCCCCGGAGATCATGCTCTCCGTCATCGAGGTCTGCGGACACGACTTCAAAGCGGGCGAGCTGGGGCCGGCCACCATCGTGGGCAGCGCCGCCTTCAACATGTTCGTCATCATCGGCCTGTGCGTGTCCGTCATCCCGCAAGGAGAAGTCCGCAAAGTCAAACACCTGCGCGTGTTCTTCATCACCGCCGGCTGGAGCATCTTCGCCTACATTTGGCTCTACATGATCCTGGCCGTCTTCTCCCCCAACGAGGTCCAAGTCTGGGAGGGCCTGCTCACGCTCGCCTTCTTCCCCGTCTGCGTGGTCCTGGCCTGGGTGGCCGACCGCCGCCTGCTCTTCTACAAGTTCATGCGCAAGAAGTACCGCACCGACAAGCACCGCGGCGTCATCATCGAGACGGAGACGGAGCGCGCCAAAGGGATCGAGATGGACGGCAAGATGGTCAACTCTCACTTCATGGACGGCGGCGCCGCCGCGGGCGCCGGCAACCTGCTGGGTCTGATGGAGAGCAAGGAGGTGGACGAGTCCCGCCGCGACATGATCCGCATCCTCAAGGACCTGAAGCAGAAGCACCCGGAGAAAGATCTGGACCAGCTGGTGGAGATGGCCAACTACTACGCGCTCTCGCACCAGCAGAAGAGCCGCGCCTTCTACCGCATCCAGGCCACGCGCATGATGACGGGCGCCGGCAACATCCTGAAGAAGCACGTGGCGGAGCAGGCCAAGAGGTGCGCCAGCGTGCCGGAGGTGCACGTGGACGAGCCCGATGAGTACGTCACCCGCGTCGCATTCGAGCCCGCCACCTACCAGTGCCTGGAGAACTGCGGCGCCGCCATCCTCAGCATCACCAGGAAGGGCGGCGACATCAACAAGACCGTCTACGTGGATTACAAGACGGAGGACGGCTCGGCCAACGCCGGCGCCGACTACGAGTTCACCGAGGGCACGGTGGTCTTCAAGCCCGGGGAGATGGTGCGGGAAGTCAGTGTGGGCATCATCGACGACGACATCTTCGAGGAGGACGAGCACTTCTTCGTGCGCCTGGGCAACCTGCGCGTGCTGGAGGTGGAGGAGGAGCTGCTGTGCGCCAACAGTCTTCCCTACCCGAAGGCGGTTTTGGGGTTCCCCGCCGTCGCCACGGTGACCATCCTGGACGACGACCACGCCGGCATCTTCACCTTCGAGAGCGGCTCGGCGCACATCAGCGAGAGCATCTGCATCATGGAGGTGAAGGTGCTGAGGACTTCCGGCGCCAGGGGGACGGTCATCGTGCCGTACCGCACGCTGGAGGGCCTCGCCAAGGGGGGCGGCGAGGACTTCGAGGACACGTACGGCGAGCTGGAGTTCAAGAACGACGAGATCTGGTAAGGCGGCGCTTCTCTTTTTCACATTGAATGATTAAAAACACAGAAAAAAAACCACGTAACCTGCGTTCTAGTCGCAGTGTTCATGGCGTTCTGGCTCTTTAGCGCCGCCCTAGTGGCTCCCTGGACCTCTTTCAGGGATGTGTGGAAATGGAAAAAGATAAAGAAAAAAATATATTTTTTATTTGAATATATTTTCTGTAGGAGGACAAACATGACACAAACCTTCCTAATTGTTAGAAATCCCACTTTTTATATTAAACATGCTTCACTGATGAGAGTATTTGGCGAGCGCCATTTTGTCCTACTGATTTTGGCGGTCCTTGAACTCAACGTAGTTTGTTTACATTGACTTTTTCCGACACTGCCACAGAAAGACGTGTTTTATGCCACTCCTTTTTTGTCTCATTTTGTCCACCAAACGTTTTATGCTGTGCGTGAATGCACAAAGGTGAGCTTTGTTGATGTTATGGATTTGCTGGCGTGCTTATCAGGCATATTTGGTCAATCCATGACTGCAAACTAATCGATGCTAACACGCTATTTAGGCTAGCTGCATGTACATATTGCATCATTATGCCTCGTTTGTAGGTATATTTGAGCTCATTTAATTTCCTTTACTTATGTCCTCTGTTATCCTACTGATTTTGACGGTCCTTGAACTCACCGTAGTTTGTTTACGTGTACAACTTTTTCCGACACTGCCACAGAAAGACGTGTTTCATGCCACTTCTTCTTTGTCTCATTTTGTCCACCAAACGTTTTATGCTGTGCGTGAATGCACAAAGGTGAGCTTTGTTGATGTTATTGATTTGCTGGCGTGCTTATCAGGCATATTTGGTCAATCCATGACTGCAAGCTAATCGATGCTAACATGCTATTTAGGCTAGCTGCATGTACATATTGCATCATTATGCCTCGTTTGTAGGTATATTTGAGCTCATTTAATTTCCTTTACTTATGTCCTCTGTGTTATCCTACTGATTTTGACGGTTCTTGAACTCACCATAGTTTGTTTACGTGTACAACTTTTTCCGACACTGCCACAGAAAGACGTGTTTTATGCCACTCCTTTTTTGTCTCATTTTGTCCACCAAACGTTTTATGCTGTGCGTGAATGCACAAAGGTGAGCTTTGTTGATGTTATGGATTTGCTGGAGTGCTTATCAGGCATATTTGGTCAATCCATGACTGCGAGCTAATCGATGCTAACACGCTATTTAGGCTAGCTGCATGTACATATTGCATCATTATGCCTCGTTTGTAGGTATATTTGAGCTCATTTAATTTCCTTTACTTATGTCCTCTGTTATCCTACTGATTTTGACGGTTCTTGAACTCACCATAGTTTGTTTACATGTACAACTCTTTCCCACGCTGCCACAGAAAGACGTGTTTTATGCCACTTCTTCTTTGTCTCATTTTGTCCACCCAACGTTTTATGCTGTGCGTGAATGCACAAAGGTGAGCCTTGTTGATGTTATTGATTTGCTGGAGTGCTTATCAAGCATATTTGGTCAATCCATGACTGCAAGCTAATCGATGCTAACACGCTATTTAGGCTAGCTGCATGTACATATTGCCTCATTATGCCTCGTTTGTAGGTATATTTGAGCTCATTTAATTTCCTTTACTTATGTCCTCTGTGTTATCCTACTGATTTTGACGGTTCTTGAACTCACCATAGTTTGTTTACGTGTACAACTTTTTCCGACACTGCCACAGAAAGACGTGTTTTATGCCACTCCTTTTTTGTCTCATTTTGTCCACCAAACGTTTTATGCTGTGCGTGAATGCACAAAGGTGAGCTTTGTTGATGTTATGGATTTGCTGGAGTGCTTATCATGCATATTTGGTCAATCCATGACTGCAAGCTAATCGATGCTAACATGCTATTTAGGCTAGCTGCATGTACATATTGCATCATTATGCCTCGTTTGTAGGTATATTTGAGCTCATTTAATTTCCTTTACTTATGTCCTCTGTTATCCTACTGATTTTGACGGTCCTTGAACTCACCGTAGTTTGTTTACGTGTACAACTTTTTCCGACACTGCCACAGAAAGACGTGTTTCATGCCACTTCTTCTTTGTCTCATTTTGTCCACCAAACGTTTTATGCTGTGCGTGAATGCACAAAGGTGAGCTTTGTTGATGTTATTGATTTGCTGGCGTGCTTATCAGGCATATTTGGTCAATCCATGACTGCAAGCTAATCGATGCTAACACGCTATTTAGGCTAGCTGCATGTACATATTGCATCATTATGCCTCGTTTGTAGGTATATTTGAACTCATTTAATTTCCTTTACTTATGTCCTCTGTGTTATCCTACTGATTTTGACGGTTCTTAAACTCACCATAGTTTGTTTACGTGTACAACTTTTTCCGACACTGCCACAGAAAGACGTGTTTCATGCCACTCCTTTTTTGTCTCATTTTGTCCACCAAACGTTTTATGCTGTGCGTGAATGCACAAAGGTGAGCTTTGTTGATGTTATTGATTTGCTGGAGTGCTTATCAGGCATATTTGGTCAATCCATGACTGCGAGCTAATCGATGCTAACACGCTATTTAGGCTAGCTGCATGTACATATTGCATCATTATGCCTCGTTTGTAGGTATATTTGAGCTCATTTAATTTCCTTTACTTATGTCCTCTGTGTTATCCTACTGATTTTGACGGTTCTTGAACTCACCATAGTTTGTTTACGTGTACAACTTTTTCCGACACTGCCACAGAAAGACGTGTTTTATGCCACTCCTTTTTTGTCTCATTTTGTCCACCAAACGTTTTATGCTGTGCGTGAATGCACAAAGGTGAGCTTTGTTGATGTTATTGATTTGCTGGAGTGCTTATCAGGCATATTTGGTCAATCCATGACTGCAAGCTAATCGATGCTAACATGCTATTTAGGCTAGCTGCATGTACATATTGCATCATTATGCCTCGTTTGTAGGTATATTTGAGCTCATTTAATTTCCTTTACTTATGTCCTCTGTGTTATCCTACTGATTTTGACGGTTCTTGAACTCACCATAGTTTGTTTACGTGTACAACTTTTTCCGACACTGCCACAGAAAGACGTGTTTCATGCCACTTCTTCTTTGTCTCATTTTGTCCACCCAACGTTTTATGCTGTGCGTGAATGCACAAAGGTGAGCTTTGTTGATGTTATTGATTTGCTGGAGTGCTTATCAGGCATATTTGGTCAATCCATGACTGCAAGCTAATCGATGCTAACACGCTATTTAGGCTAGCTGCATGTACATATTGCATCATTATGCCTCGTTTGTAGGTATATTTGAGCTCATTTAATTTCCTTTACTTATGTCCTCTGTGTTATCCTACAGATTTTGACGGTTCTTGAACTCACCATAGTTTGTTTACGTGTACAACTCTTTCCCACGCTGCCACAGAAAGACATGTTTTATGCCACTTCTTCTTTGTCTCATTTTGTCCACCAAACGTTTTATGCTGTGCGTGAATGCACAAAGGTGAGCTTTGTCTATGTTATGGATTTGCTGGAGTGCTTATCAGGCATATTTGGTCAATCCATGACTGTGAGCTAATCGATGCTAACACGCTATTTAGGCTAGCTGCATGTACATATTGCATCATTATGCCTCGTTTGTAGGTATATTTGAGCTCATTTAATTTCCTTTACTTATGTCCTCTGTGTTATCCTACTGATTTTGGCGGTTCTTGAACTCACCGTAGTTGTTTACATGTACAACTTTTGTCCGATGCTGCCACAGAAAGACGTGTTTCATGCCTCTTCTTCTTTGTCTCATTTTGTCCACCAAACGTTTAATGCTGTGCGTGAATGCACAAAGGTGAGCTTTGTTGATGTTATTGATTTTCTGGGGTGCTAATCAGGCATATTTGGTCAATCCATGACTGCAAGCTAATCGATGCTAACATGCTATTTAGGCTAGCTGTATGTACATATTGCATCATTATGCCTCGTTTGTAGGTATATTTGAGCTCATTTAATTTCCTGTACTTATGTCCTCTGTGTGTTTAATTTATATTTGCATGTCTCATGACACATTATCCGTATGTATTATCGGCTAAATTTCTTATAGTTGTTTGTGTGCCATGTTGTTCCAGACCACAGCAAACGTTACCTATCTTGCAAAGATTGTAATGAATCCATTAGAAGAAGACAGCCTGCTGTTTCCTTAAACTTGGACACACACATCTATACCTTTGGCCATTCTGAGCCAGTCATTTCCAGAAGTTATCTTATCCTGTGAGAAGCCTCCATTTTACTAATGATTTCCAATGTTGCAAAAATGTGTAGAATGAAAATTTAAATACAACATTTCTGTCAACGAAGATTTGCGTCAGCCTTTGATAGTAGGCCAATATTACGGCGCCCCTAAAGGGACATAAGGGAACTTTTGTAATTTTTTTAAAAATAATGTAATTTTATTTAAAAAAAAATTTAGACATGTATGTCGTGCGCATGAGAAACTTTCTGGTCCACATGAGAAACTTTTTATAAAGTTATAAAAAAAATTTTTTTTTTAAATAATTGTTCTTTTATTTATTTATTTTTTAGACATGTATCTCGTGCGCACGAGAAACTTTCACGTGCACACAAGAAACTTTTTATAGTTATAAAAAAAAATTAAAAATTTTTTTTTTTTTTTTTAGACATGTATCTCGTGCGCACGAGAAACTATCTCGTGCGCAAGAGATAGTTTCTCCTGCTCACAAGATACATGTGTAAAAAAATAAAAAAATAAAAAAATTATCAAACCTTTTTTTTTTTTAATGAAATTATAAAAAGTTTCTCGTGCGCACGAGAAACTTTCACGTGCACACGAGGAACTTTTTATAAAGTTATTAAAAAATAAATAAATTATATATATATATTTTTTAGACATGTATCCCGTGTGCACGTGATAGTTTCTCGTGCACATGAGATACATGTCTATCTCGTGCGTACAAGAAACTTTCTCCTGCGCACGAAATACATGTGTAAAAAAATTAAAAAATAAATAAATTATAAAACTTTTTTTTTTTTAATAACTTTATAAAAAGTTTCTCTTGCGCACGAGAAACTTTCACGTGCACACGAGAAACTTTTTATAAAGTTATTAAAAATTAAAAAAAATTATATATATATATTTTTTAGACATGTATCTCGTGCGCACGAGAAACTATCTTGTGCGCACGAGAAACTTTCTCTTGTGCACGAGATACATGTCTAAAAAAAAAAAAATTATAATTTTTTAAATTTTTTTTATAACTTTATAAAAAGTTTCTCTTGCGCACGAGAAACTTTCACGTGCACACGAGAAACTTTTTATAAAGTTATTAAAAAAAAAAAAAATTATATATATATATATTTTTTAGACATGTATCTCGTGCGCACGAGAAACTATCTTGTGCGCACGAGAAACTTTCTCTTGCGCACGAGATCCATGTCTAAAAATAAAAAATAAAAATTAGAATTTTTTTTTCCCCCCTATGTCCCTTTAGGGGCTCCGTATAATATAGCTAATATCATTCATTGTAATATTTATATAGGCTTTTAATTTTTTTCGCTCCAGGCAGATTTTTGTTGTTGATTTTTGGTCCAATATGGCTCTTTCAACATTTTGGGTTGCTTTTTGCTGTTACAGTCTGCTTGCATTAGAGATAGTGACTGCCACCTACAGGGCTGGAGTCACTTTTTTTGGTCAATTTTCAGTCGAACTAATGCGCTTATTTGGCTTTTTGTCTCATTGGCCGGAATACCGACAGTGGCATGTTTTCATGTGATTGAAGTTGAGGATTTGTCAGAAGTGCGTGTCGCCCTGAGCTAACCTGCATGCGTCTCTAATCCCGCGCTGCCTTTGTTTACTTTTTTTTTTTTTTTTTTAATGTCATCATTTCCACATGTCACTCTGACAAGCAATAACAGGGGAGTGTTACGGCGGCGGCCAAAGTCCTTGTAACCATGACGACACGGCCCCGTCTGGTCCAGAGGCCGACGAGCAGCGCGGGTTTGATTCCTTTAAAAGCATTTTTGGGAGCGACGGTGTTGTTTTATGCAAATGTGGTCGCCGCCTGTGCTTATCGGTGCACACAATGTTTGGCACGGAACATTCCGGATGCTAATAAAAAGCATCGTGTCGTCCTTGTCTCGTGTAAAGCCATGCTCTCAAAAATGCAATTGCTCCTCGGGAAATATTGATTTTTTTTTTTTTTTTTCAAGGTTGAGCAGGCTGTGAATCAGAGTGACATCCTCACTCTGCACCTGATGGCGATACTGGTGCTGCTAGTATCCTAGCTCCAGCTAGTACTTGAGGTTGTTCCGCTGGTGATGGTGATGTGCTTACGGTATCAAATTATTTTGAACATCATACAATTACAATGTAGTACATCTAGGGATGGGTACTGTACCTGGGAATCGATACCAGTACTCAACGGTATCGATCCTCCACACGACACCTCTGCTCCGGACAGGCTAACCTCCTCCGACCTCCGAGGACAAAGCTACGAACAATGGGAGACCGGGCTTTCTGCTCCGCTGCTCCCAGTCTGTGGAACGCTCTCCCTGACCACCTGAGGGCACCACAGACTGTGGATGCTTTTATAAAAGGCTTAAAAACCCTTCTTTTTTCCGATATATGCATACTAGTTTTAGCTATTTGGCTGTTCTAGTTTTTATTTTTATTTATTTTTTAATACCTTTTTATTTTTATTTGTTTTAATACACTGTAGCACTTTGAGGTTGTTTACTCAATGTAAAGTCCTTTTTACAAATAAAATATATTATTATTATTAGGGATGTCCGATAATGGCTTTTTTGCCAATATTGTCCAACTCTTAATTACCGATACTGATATCAACCCATACCGATATATACAGTCGTGGAATTGAATGAAATATAAATTGAATGAAATTGAATTAAAATTGAAATTGAATTAAAATTGAATTAAAATTGAAATTGAATTGAAATTGAAATTGAAAAAAAATTGAAATTGAATTAAATATAAATTGAATGAAATATACAGTCGTGAAAAGTCGTGGAAACATTATTATGCCTAATTTGGACAACCAGGTATGGTGAAGATAAGGTCCTTTTTTTAAAAAATTAATAAAATAAAATAAGATAAATAAATTAAAAACATTTTCCTGAATAAAAAAGAAAGTAAAACAATATAAAAACAGTTACATAGAGACTAGTAATTAATGAAAATGAGTAAAATTAATTGTTAAAAGTTAGTACTATTAGTGGACCAGCAACACGCACAATCATGTGTGCTTACGGACTGTATCCCTTGCAGACTGTATTGATGTATATTGATATATAATGTAGGAACCAGAATATTAATAACAGAAAGAAACAACTCTTTTGTGTGAATGAGTGTGAATGAGTGGGTTGGTGCACTAATTTTAAGTGTATCTTGTGTTTTTTATGTTGATTTAATAAAAAAAATGTAAAAAACCACAAAAAAAACCGATACCAATAATTTAAAAAACGATACCGACAATTTCCGATATTACATTTTAAAGCATTTATCGGCCGATAATATCGGCAGGCCGTTATTATCGGACATCTCTAATTATTATCATTATAACGGTACCAATTTTCGGTGTGTTGATAAATATCAATTGTTTTTGAATGTTGGTGACGAACCCCAAGATGCAGAGATGGCAGGCTTGATGCAAGAAAACATGACTTTTAATGTCAAAAATAAAAATGCATGAAAACAGGAATCAGGAACTAGGAACCAGGAGGCAGGCAAACTGGAAACAGCTAACAGGAACCAGGGAACAGCTCACAATACTCCGGCACTGACAGGAGGGCGAGGCAGGTATAAATAGTAGCCTGATTGGCAATAGCCACCAGGTGTGCCAGACTGCCAATCGGGGACAGGTGAGGGAAACAAGCACTCAGGGAGATGTGCAGGGAAAGGAACCAAAATAAGAGCGCTGACAGGAAATAGAACACAAACACAGAGAAAAACCTGAACATAACCAAACTGTCAGTGACAAGCCTGACATTATCACATTTATGGGTCTCGATTACAGTTGCAAGTCTAAGACATTAGATGGCACTAGTGCAGTGTTTTTTAAACCACTGTGCCACGGCACACTAGAGTCTGGTGTGCCGGACTGATTATCTAATTTCACCTATTTGGGTTAAAAATATTTTTTGCAAACCAGTAATTATAGTCTACAAATGATGTGTTGTTGTTGAGTGTTGGTGCTGTCTAGAGATCGGAAGAGTAACCGTGTAATACTCTTCCATATCAGTAGGTGGCAGCAGGTAGCTAAAGTCGGAGACAGCAGGAGGCAGCGTGCAGGTAAAAAGGTATCTAATGGTTAAACCAAAAATAAACAAAAGGTTTGAGTGCCCCAAAGAAAAGGCATCGAAGCTTAGGGAAGGCTATGCGGAACGAAACTAAAACTGAACTGGCTACAAAGTAAACAAAAACAGAATGCTGGACGACAGCAAAGACTTACTGTGGAGCATAGACGGCGTCCACAAAGTACATCCCAACATGACGTGACAATCAACAATGTCCCCGGAAAGAAGGATAAAAACAACTGAAATATTCTTGATTGTAAAACAAAGTTTATGCGGGAAATATCGCTCAAAGGAAGACATGAAACTGCTACAGGAAAATACCAAAAAAAGGAGGAAAAAGCCACCAAAATAGGAGTGCAAGACAAGAACTAAAACACTACACACAGGAAAACCCCCAAAAAGTCCAAATTAGTCAGGGGGTGATGTGACAGGTCGTGACAGTACTTCGAGTCAAGAGTTATATTGATGGTTATGGTTTAAAGTAGGGCTGCAACAACTAATCGATTAAATCGATTAAAATCGATTATAAAAATAGTTGGCGATTAATTTAGTCATCGATTCGTTGGATCTATGCTATGCGCATGCGCAGAGGCAATTTTTTTATTTTATTTTCATTTTGTTTTTGTTATTTATTTTATTTTTTATTTTTTATATAAACCTCTATTTATAAACTGCAAAATTTACAAACAGCTGAGAAACAATAATCAAAATAAGTATGGTGCCAGTATGCTGTTTTTTGTCAATAAAATACTGGAAAGGATACAAATTTAGTTGGTCTCTTTTATCCGATTATTAATCGAAGTAATAATCGACAGATTAATCGATTATCAAATTAATCGTTAGTTGCAGCCCTAGTTTAAAGTCATATCCAACAATCGCGACAACGACTTTTTACTGTCAACTGAGTTTGTTTTTTTTAATGATGTCTGCTGGTGGTGTGCCTCCGCATTTTTTCAACGTAAAAAATGTGCCTTGGCTCAAAAAAGGTTGAAAAACACTGCACTAGTGTATACACTGCAAAAAGTCAGTATTCAAAAACAAGAAAAAAAAATTACAAAAATGAGGGGTATTTTATTTGAACTAAGCAAAATTATCTGCCAAAAGAACAAGAAAATTCGGCTTTTTTCAATGAACCCAAAAATACCTTAAAATAAGTATATTCTCTCTAATAACAAGTGCACTTTTCTTGGTAGGAAAAAAAAAGAGACCTTTCTGCTCAATATGTTGAAAAATATTCTTTAATTAAGTAAATGCTAGTGCCATTATCTTGACATAATGATATGCGCTCAGCATCATGATTTTTTTTTTCATGCTTGAAATAAGAAATTATTACTTTAAAAAAGTAGTTTTATACTTGTGAGTGTTGATGACACAGCTTTGCAACAGTTGATATTCTAGTTTCAAGCATGTTTTACTCAATATAGGTCATCAAATCTCAGCTACAAGCTGTAATATCTTACTTGTCAGGACGTGGACTATGGGGTGTTTGTTTTCCCGAGATGCAAGAATAGTTGGATCGGACATGGCTTGGAGGTAAATACAATTACTATTACTATTACTATAAACAACAAAAAAGAGTGAACAAAAAGCGCGCACAAGGCGGAGGTACAAACTTGGCTATGAAAACAAAACTAGCACAAAGGCAGAAACTATGAACATGAAACTAAAAATACTTACTGTGGCACGGCATGAAGCATGAACTATGGTATCAACAGGAAGCAAAGGATAATGTCGCCAGGCCGACTGCCTGGCAACTGCAAGCTTAAATAATGAAGTCTCATCATTAGTGACAACAGGTGTGTGACTCAAAACACCAGCAGCAGGTGACAATCATATGCCAGCATGGCAACCAAAACAAGGGAGTGTAAACAGGGATTAACAAGAGTCCAAAACCCAAACAGAACATAGCCAAACAGAACATGATCAAAAGACATGACATTACTGAGATCATTTAGGACCAAAACCCTTAAAACAAGTAAAACACTCTAACATAAAATCTGCTTAGTGAGAAGAATGATCTTATCAGACAGAAAACAAGCAAATATCACCCTTATTTGAGATATTTAATCTTTACTTAGATTTCACTTTTTGCAGTGTAGTTTAATGGTGTGTTGGCGAGTCAGTTCAATCTTTGCCGTTTAGTTCTTCTTGCACCCTAAAAAGTGTTAATACAGTACTTATTACGCACCAGCTGTTTGATTATAACATGCATCTTAGTTATGGCTTTCATTAACAAATTTGGAGGTGTTGAAATCGCCATGTAAAATCGCTAATGGGCACATAATGATTCGATCCGATTCCGATTCCTGTGGCGACGATTCGATTCGAAATGGATTCTCTATTCAACACGATTCTCGATTCAAACCGATTCCCGCAATGTATAATTTGGTATAATAATTATGAACTTCTTTAAAACAGGTTTCTGTTACATCCTTGTAACTGTGTTTGGAGTTATGTTTTATTTTTCTCTGTCCTTTTGATTGATTGATTGAGACTTTTATTAGTAGGTTGCACAGTGAAGTACATATTCCGTACAATTGACCACTAAATGGTAACACCCGAATAAGTTTTTCAACTTGTTTAAGTCGGGGTCCACTTAAATTGATTCATGATACAGATATATACTATCATATATACTATCATCATAATACAGTCATCACACAAGATAATCACAATGAATTATTTACATTATTTACAATCAGGGGTGTGGAGGGGGGGGGGGTATGGACATCAAGTAGTGGACATAGAGAGAGAGAGAGAGAGAGAGAGAGAGAGAGAGAGAGAGAGAGAGAGAGAGAGATCAGAAGGCATAAGAAAAAGAAAAAGTATCTGCATTTGATTGTTTACATTTGATTATTAGCAATCCGGGGAGGGTGTTAGTTTAGGGTTGTAGCTGCCTGGAGGTGAACTTTTATTGCGGTTTTGAAGGAGGATAGAGATGCCCTTTCTTTTATACCTGTTGGGAGCGCATTCCACATTGATGTGGCATAGAAAGAGAATGAGTTAAGACCTTTGTTAGTTCGGAATCTGGGTTTAACGTGGTTAGTGGAGCACCCCCTGGTGTTGTGGTTATGGCGGTCATTTACGTTAAGGAAGTAGTTTGACATGTACTTCGGTATCAGGGAGGTGTAGCGGATTTTATAGACTAGGCTCAGTGCAAGTTGTTTAACTCTGTCCTCCACCTTGAGCCAGCCCACTTTAGAGAAGTGGGTAGGAGTGAGGTGGGATCTGGGGTGGAGGTCTAGAAGTAACCTGACTAGCTTGTTCTGAGATGTTTGGAGTTTAGATTTGAGGGTTATTTTGTAATGTTCACTTCCTCGTGCCGTGCACAGGTTCCACACCTGCTGCCTGATTGGCAACCGGGACACACCCGCACCCGGTTGCCAATCTTCCCCCTATTCCCGTCCAGCACTGCCTTGGAGACGGCATCAAATCATTGCCTCATGTTCCGTGTCGCATATTGCTTTGCTTCATGCCTCACGTACACATGTTGTTCTCTTTACAAAGACGTTCTGTGACTTGTGCCTTTTTACGTTTGCACTGGCCTTCTTTTGTTTTTTCTCCTCTCCTTGTGAGCGCGCCTTCAGTTTATATTAAATACTAATATTTTACTCACCGTCTGCTGCATCTTGGGGTCACGTCGCAGAGCTGCAGCCAGCTCTAGACAGTAACAGGTTAGAAATGCTCCTTCTGGTTGCATGGATGTGGCCTAAAAACATATTTTTTAGGGATGTAACGTATTTTGTAGGGATGTATACTGCAAAAACTGAAATCTAAGTAAGATTAAATATCTCACATAAGGGTGATATTTGCTTATTTTCTGTCTGTTAAGATAATTCTTCTCACTAAGCAGATTTACTTGTTTTAAGGGTTTTTTGGTCCTAAATTATCTCAGTAAGATATTTGTCAGGTTCAAACACTGATGATATCTATTAAACAAGACAAGAGGCAAGGAATTAAACAGAGACCGAATTCAATTTGGACTCAATATTGAGGAGAGTCGTCTGCACACTGTACCCTTGCACAGTATCTCAGCACGCTCTGCCAAAAAGATCGCACGCCTCCTCCTTTTATTTTGGACCCTCCCCGACCACATGGCCACCGCTGTTTCCGAAGGACAAAGGTCGCAAAAAGTTCACATAAAAGGTCGTAAACAATTCACAGAAAAGGTCAGTTCAAAAAGAGTTTGTAAAATAGTTCAAAAAGAGGTCCATATAATAGTTCAAAAAGAGTTCGTCTGGAAATTGGGCAGATCCCGCCATCTCTCCGCTTTGAAGTCCTTGGGTTGGAACAATATCTTTCTGTTGATTAGCATACACGAGAGAACACAGAAACACCTTCATCTTGCTTTCCCCCCTACACAGTGGAGTTTTACGAGCCTTACTCTTGGTAGGTTTCAAAGACAGCTTTTGTCCTAATTTAAGAATATTTTTCAACATATTGAGCAAAAAGGTCTCTTTTTTTTTCCTACCAAGAAAAGTGCACTTGTTATTAGTGAGAATATACTTATTTTAAGGTATTTTTGGGTTCATTGAGGTTAGCTAATTTTACTTGTTTTGGAAAGTCTTGACAAGCCAAATTTTCTTGTTCTATTGGCAGATAATTTTGCTTAGTTCAAATAAAATACCCCTTACATTTTTTTCCTTGTTTTTGAACACAGACTTTTTGCAGTGTAGGTATTATAAATTCCGCTGTATTTCGGTTTTAAAGTCTTCTCAATAATATCGTGACGTGTGACAATATCAAACGAAAACTTGGTGAGTGTAGTTTCCTTCTGGCGTTTTAGCGTTAGCCAGGTCTGTAAATAAACTGCATCTCTCAAATCCTCAAGATGGGGGCGTCGAACGCCGTAAGCAGGAAGTGAAATGTGTTTTGTACTCTTTGTAGATAACCATTTGTTTTTTTGGACATTAAATCTGTCCTTAACTGGTTGAGTTATGTTGCCAACAAACAGACAAACAAGTCCAGGCCAAAACATAACCTCTTTGGCAGAGGTAAGAAAGTCTGCATTCTGTAAAGCAAAGCATACACTGCAAAAAGTCAGTGTTCAAAAACAAGACAAAAAATTACAAAAATTAGAGATATTTTATTTGAACTAAGCAAAATTATCTGCCAATAGAACAAGAAAACTCGGCTTGTCAAGACTTTCCAAAACAAGTAAAATTAAAGCTGCAAGCAGCGATGGACGGGACCGACTTTGACGGCACATAAAATCCAAACCGGAGCAGTAATTAAAACTCTTTCATCAACTTTTAATCAGAAGGGTTCAATCTCTCTCCTGTGCTAGTTTGAAGCCGACACGACAAACGCGCTCAGAGGAGATAATGTTTAAAAAAAGGTGACTGTTTTGACCCAACTTTTATTTTGAAGGGAATTGCAAACTTCCTGTTGATTTTTGCTGGGGGTTGTCAATACATGAAATGTAAGTGAGACCTACATAGGGGTTTTTGTTTCATGTCTCTACGACATTCCTACTGGAAGTTACAGGCAGTTTTGTCTGTGTTTTCTTCCTAGGAGCAGTTTTGTCTGTGTTTTATTCCTAGGGGGCGCTAGAGCACAATTTTGAGTTTTGCGGTTTGCTTTTTTATTAGATCGCGATTTTCGCCAGTCCTGACGTGTGTGTCCAGTTTGGTGAGTTTTGAAGCATGTTAAGGGGGTCAAATTACAGCTCAAAGAGGCAAAGGTGACTGTTTTTACAAAACTTTTGTTTTGAAGGGGGAATTGCAAACTTCCTGTCTAGGTCTAAGTGAGACCTACGTAGGGTTTTTTGTTTCATGTCTCTACGACATTCCTACTGGAAGTTACAGGCAGTTTTGTCTGTGTTTTCTTCCTAGGGGGCACTAGAGCGCAATTTAGAGTTTTAAGGTTTGGTTTTTTGATTAGATCGCAATTTTCGCCAGTCCTGATGTGTGTGTCAAATTTGGTGAGTTTTGAAGCATGTTAAAGGGGTCAAATTACAGCTCATAGAGGTGGCGGTATAATAATAATAATAAAGAATAATAATAAAACCTTAGAAATACAATAGGGTCCTCTGTCCCAAAGGGACATTCGGTCCCTAATTAGCTAACCTCAATGAACCCAAAAATACCTTAAAATAAGTATATTCTCACTAATAACAAGTGCACTTTTCTTGGTAGAAAAAAAAGTGACCTTTCTGCTCAATATGTTGAAAAATATTCTTAAATTAAGTAAATGCTAGTGCCATTATCTTGACATAATGATATGCGCTCGGCATCATGATTTTTTTTTTCATGCTTGAAATAAGAAATTATTACTTTAATAAAGTAGTTTTATACTTGTGAGTGTTGATGACACAGCTTTGCAACAGTTGATATTCTAGTTTCAAGCGTGTTTTACTCAATATAGGTCATCAAATCTCAGCTACAAGCTGCAATATCTTACTGATATCATTTAGGACCAAAACCCTTAAAACAAGTAAAACACTAACATAAAAATCTGCTTAGTGAGAAGAATGATCTTATCAGACAGAAAATAAGCAAATATCACCCTTATTTGAGATATTTAATCTTACTTATATTTCAGTTTTTGCAGTGTAGCCAGGATAGCAGCCGTGAGGCCATCAAACATGACTTTTAACGCCATCACCTGGTACAATGGAGGTGTGTTCACAGCATTTTCACACTGAATAAAAGTTTTATTCTGTTGCACACATAACAATTAGTAGGGTGTTAGCGTTAGCCAAGCTAGCTGCAGGCTACAAACAACAATATTTCGGAAGAAAGCATGTCGTCTCTTTACTTTTAGTCTTGGGTAAGCACAAAAAGGTAAAGAGTGTTATTTTTATTTCATTTTATTTAATAATTGGCTTGTTTTGTTGGGGGAAACCTGCTTATGAAATGAGGCTGGGCTCCCTCACTCCATCTCGATCACAAAAGAGATACAAGTTGTAGTTTACGCACAATTTGAACAAAGGACAATGAGCCTTAACATAAATGATGAGAATCAGGTGTCCTAATCACTTGGCCCCCGGGCACAGGTGTATAAAATCAAGCACTGTTTCTACAAACATCTGTGAAAGAATGGGCCGCTTTCAGTGATTTCCAGCGCGGAACTGTCATAGGATGCCACCTGTGCAACAAATCCAGTCGTGAAATTTCCTCGCTCCTAAATAATACAAAGTCAACTGTGGGCTTTATTATAAGAAAATGGAAGAGTTTGGGAACAACAGCAACTCAGCCACCAAGTGGTAGGCCACGTAAACTGACAAGAGAGGGGTCAGCGGCTGCTGAAGCGCATAGTGCAAAGAGGTCGCCGACTTTCTGTTACTACAGAGCTCCAAACTTCATGTGACCTTCCAATTAGCCCACGTACAGTACGCAGAGAGCTTCATGGACTAGGTTTCCATGACCAAAAAAAAAATACTTTTTTATTTTTTTTAAATGAACATAAAAAACACAAGATACACTTACAATTAGTGCACCAACCCAAAAAAAACTCCCTCCCCCATTTACACTCATTCACACTCATTTGCACAAAAGGGTTGTTTCTTTCTGTTATTTTTTCTGGTTCCTACATTATATATCAATATATATCAATACAGTCTGCAAGGGATCCAGTCCGTAAGCACACATGATTGTATTTTTTTATGACAAAAAAAAAACCTGGGCTTGTTTCTTTGCAATGAAATGCTGATGGAAATCAGCCTTTGGCTACAATCTTTCACATTTATATTTGATATGTCCATTAATGTCCATTGTATCATGTCACAAAGTTATAACAAATGGAAACTTCCTATGAGGAGTTTTATTGTACATGATTGGTGTGTCTAGTGCACGGGTGTCAAACTCAAGGCCCGCGGGCCAGATCTGGCCCTCCACGTCCTTTGACATGGCCCGCAAAAGCCTGGAAATAATATGTCAATAATATACCTTATATTTTCTTTCTTTACTTTCTTATTTTCTTACTAAAGGTATTAGGGTTTTTTTTCTAGTTTGACAGGGGAAAAAAGATAGTGTCCAATATTGCAACAAATATTATACTATCTAACTTTGTTGGTCAAAATCCGAATAAATACTTACATATCTGCTTAATTTATGGTTTCAAAGCAAGTTATCAATCAAATTGTACACTATAAAAATGACTAATAGATTTAACTGTAAAATTTAGAGAGTTTTTTACAGCAAAGTACTGTAAGTTGAAAAAAAAAAACGACCAATGTTTGTTTTTTTACAGTAAAAATCTGTCGACTGAGCTGTCAGTTTTTGTTTTTTTTTTAATCCACGGTTGATGATTTTATGGTACCACATTTTATTATGGTAAAAAACTGGCAGCGGAGTTGCCAAAATAAAATTAAACATCAGTACAGTATTTCTATTTACAATAATATGTTGTAAAAATAACAATAATAAAATTAAAGCTGCAAGCAGCGATGGACGGGACCGACTTTGACGGCACATAAAATCCAAACCGGAGCAGTAATTAAAACTCTCTCATCAACTTTTAATCGGAAGGGTTCAATCTCTCTCCTGTGCTAGTTTGAAGGCGACACAACAAACGCGCTCGGAGGAGATAATGTTTAGAAAAAGGTGACTGTTTTTACTAAACTTTTGTTTTGAAGGGGGAATTACAAAGTTCCTGTTGATTTTTGCTGGGGGTTGTCAATATATGACATGTAGGTCTAAGTGAGACCTACATAGAGGTTTCATGTCTCTACGACATTTCTACTGGAAGTTACAGGCAGTTTTGTCTGTGTTTTCTTCCTAGGAGCAGTTTTGTCTGTGTTTTATTCCTAGGGGGCGCTAGAGCGCAATTTTGAGTTTTGGGGTTTGGTTTTTTGATTAGATTGCAATTTTCGCCAGTCCTGATGTGTGTGTCCAGTTTGGTGAGTTTTGAAGCATGCTAAGGGGGTCAAATTACAGCTCAAAGAGGCAAAGGTGACTCTTTTTACAAAACTTTTTTTTAGAAGGGGGAATTGCAAACTTCCTGTTGATTTTTGCTGAAGGATGTCGGTGTATGAAATGTAGGTCTAAGTGAGACCTACATGTAGGTTTTTGTTTCATGTCTACGATATTCCTACTGGAAGTTACAGGCAGTTTTGTCAGTGTTTTCTTCCTATGAGCAGTTTTGTCTGTGTTTTATTCCTAGGGGGCGCTAGAGCGCAATTTTGAGTTTTGGGGTTTAGTTTTTTGATTAGATCGTAATTTTCGCCAGTCCTGATGTGTGTGTCCAGTTTGGTGAGTTTTGAAGCATGTTAAGGGGGTCAAATTACAGCTCAAAGAGGGAAAGGTGACTGTTTTTACAAAACTTTTGTTTTGAAGGGGGAATTGCAAACTTCCTGTTGATTTTTGCTGAAGGATGTCGGTGTATGAAATGTAGGTCTAAGTGAGACCTACATATAGGTTTTTGTTTCATGTCTACGATATTCCTACTGGAAGTTACAGGCAGTTTTGTCTGTGTTTTCTTCCTAGGAGCAGTTTTGTCTGTGTTTTATTCCTAGGGGGCGCTAGAGCGCAATTTTGAGTTTTGGGGTTTGGTTTTTTGATTAGATCGCAATGTTCGCCAGTCCTGATGTGTGTGTCCTGTTTGGTGAGTTTTGAAGCATGTTAAGGGGGTCAAATTACAGCTCAAAGAGGCAAAGGTGACTGTTTTTACAAAACTTTTGTTTTGAAGGGGGAATTGCAAACTTCCTGTTGATTTTTGCTGAAGGATGTCAGTGTATGAAATGTAGGTCTAAGTGAGACCTACATATAGGTTTTTGTTTCATGTCTCTATGATATTCCTACTGGAAGTTACAGGCAGTTGTGTCTGTGTTTTCTTCCTAGGAGCAGTTTTGTCTGTGTTTTATTCCTAGGGGGCGTTAGAGCGCAATTTTGAGTTTTGGGGTTTAGTTTTTTGATTAGATCGCAATTTTTGCCAGTCCTGATGTGTGTGTCCAGTTTGGTGAGTTTTGAATCATGTTAAGGGGGTCAAATTACAGCTCAAAGAGGCAAAGGTGACTGTTTTTACAAAACTTTTGTTTTGAAGGGGGAATTGCAAACTTCCTGTTGATTTTTGCTGAAGGATGTCAGTGTATGAAATCTAGGTCTAAGTGAGACCTATATAGAGGTTTTTGTTTCATGTCTCTACGATATTCCTACTGGAAGTTACAGGCAGTTTTGTCTGTTTTCTTCCTAGGAGCAGTTTTGTCTGTGTTTTATTCCTAGGGTGCGCTAGAGCGCAATTTTGAGTTTTGGGGTTTGGTTTTTTGATTAGATCGCAATTTTCGCCAGTCCTGATGTGTGTGTCCAGTTTGGTGAGTTTTGAAGCATGTTAAGGGGGTCAAATTACAGCTCAAAGAGGCAAAGGTGACTGTTTTTACAAAACTTTTGTTTTGAAGGGGGAATTGCAAACTTCCTGTTGATTTTTGCTGAAGGATGTCAGTGTATGAAATCTAGGTCTAAGTGAGACCTATATAGAGGTTTTTGTTTCATGTCTCTACGATATTCCTACTGGAAGTTACAGGCAGTTTTGTCTGTTTTCTTCCTAGGAGCAGTTTTGTCTGTGTTTTATTCCTAGGGGGCGCTAAAACGCAATTTTGAGTTTTGAGGTTTAGTTTTTTGATTAGATCGCAATTTTTGCCAGTCCTGATGTGTGTGTCCAGTTTGGTGAGTTTTGAAGCATGTTAAGGGGGTCAAATTACAGCTCAAAGAGGCAAAGGAGACTGTTTTTACAAAACTTTTGTTTTGAAGGGGGAATTGCAAACTTCCTGTTGATTTTTGCTGAAGGATGTCAGTGTATGAAATGTAGGTCTAAGTGAGACCTACATATAGGTTTTTGTTTCATGTCTCTACGATATTCCTACTGGAAGTTACAGGCAGTTTTGTCTGTTTTCTTCCTAGGAGCAGTTTTGTCTGTTTTATTCCTAGGGGGCGCTAGAGCGCAATTTTTAGTTTTGGGGTTTAGTTTTTCGATTAGATCGCAATTTTTGCCAGTCCTGATGTGTGTGTCCAGTTTGGTGAGTTTTGAAGCATGTTAAGGGGGTCAAATTACAGCTCAAAGAGGCAAAAGTGACTGTTTTTACAAAACTTTTGTTTTGAAGGGGGAATTGCAAACTTCCTGTTGATTTTTGCTGAAGGATGTCAGTGTATGAAATGTAGGTCTAAGTGAGACCAACATATAGGTTTTTGTTTCATGTCTCTACGACATTCCTACTGGAAGTTACAGGCAGTTTTGTCTGTGTTTTCCTCCTAGGGGGCGCTAGAGCGCAATTTTGAGTTTTGAGTTTTTTTTTTTTTTATTAAATCGCAATGTTTACCAGTCCTGATGTGTGTGTCCAATTTTGTGAGTTTTGAAGCATGTTAAGGGGGTCAAATTACAGCTCAAAGCTGCGGTATAATAATAAAGAAAGAAATAAAACCTTACAAATACAATAGGTCAATTGGTCAAATCCACAGATTTGTTTTACTCTTTAAGTAAAAATTGTTTTAAATATTTAAATTCATAGGCAAATTCATTAATGATTTACTGTTACAAGTGGCCCTCTAATGGCAGCCATGACTGCGGTGTGGCCCTCAATGAAAACAAGTTTGACACCCCTGGTCTAGTGGGACAGGCCAAAGTTAAGTCGGAGAAAATAATAATAATAATAATAATACATTTTATTTATAAGGCACCTTTCTGGGCACTCAAGGACACCGTACAAAATCAAAACAATAAAATCAAATTGGATAAAAACAACAAAAAAAACAACAAAGATAGAAAAGAAAAGATGATTACAATGAATAAGCAGTCCGGAATAGGTGTGTTTTGAGTCTTGATTTGAAGAGGGATATTAAGTCTAAGTTACGAAGGTCTGGTGGCAAAATGCAGTCTTTTATAAATTATTTAATGTTTCTCTCCAGCCCGGTAGCAAATGCTTCATGGACCGGTACCGGTCCCCGGATTGGTGGTTGGGGGCCACTGCTATAGACCCCTACTCTTTTTCTCAGCAATCGCTAACAAATGTGTCAATCTGGAACACAAATAATTAGATGAATCAATCAATAAAGTTTACATGAATAGATAATGAATACATTGTAATTGACATCATTTGCTGACTATGTAAAAGATTATGTCTCATTTGTCCACTTTGTACTTTGTCCACACTGCTGATGCTGATGCTGATGGTGTGGGCTCCTGTAGTACGCCCAGAAAGGAGTGGCTAGTCCGGGGGAACGAGAGTCAGCTGGTGATCAGCTCGCTCCCGGGGCCCCGCCACCGCCTCTTGGGGGTCTTGTCTTGATTTATGTGAGACGTCCCCGCAGCTTGAAGGCGAAGGAGGAAGACTACATTATTGTTCCTGCAGGTCTATTGATCTGTACATTGTGTTGTGTGCACCAGGCTGCAGGTTTCACTGTATAAAGTCCTGTCCCGTCAAATGATAAATGCTGGCTAAGGCTCCCCCTGAACCAAGTAGGACCGTGGACTTCCATTTTTTGCTCCATTTTGCGTCATACCACGTGGGGTGAAGTGTCAAGACATGGTATGTGGTGGTGGTGGCATGTATTTTCAGTGAATACCCCTCCAAGGTTTCTCATTGTATCCCATTGGGTTGAGTTTTTCCTTGCCCTGATGTGGGATCTGAGCCGAGGATGTCGTTGTGGCTTGAGCAGCCCTTTGAGACACTCGTGATTTAGGGCTATATAAGTAAACATTGATTGATTGATTGATTGATTGATTGATTGATTGAACCCACTATTGGGTCAAGCAGCGCTAAATTGCGCAACCCAATAGTTGGGTTGGGAATAACTCAACATTGTAGTGAGCATAATTTAGCTTTTGAGTTAAATAAATTCAACCCAATTGTTGGGTTATGAATCAACCAACATTGAGATAGCATAACTCAACTTTTGGGTTGAATAATTCAACGCAAAAGTTGGGTTGAAATAATTAACCCAAAATGCTGAGTTAAAGGCCTACTGAAATGAGATTTTTTTTATTTAAACGGGGATAGCAGATCCATTCTATGTGTCATACTTGATCATTTCGCGATATTGCCATATTTTTGCTGAAAGGATTTAGTAGAGAACATCGACGATAAAGTTCGCAACTTTTGGTCGCTGATAAAAAAAAGACTTGACGTCACAGGTTGTGGAGCGCCTCACATCTGCACATTGTTTACAATCATTCCCACCAGCAGCGAGAGAGATTCGGACCGAGAAAGCGACGATTACCCCATTAATTTGAGCGAGGATGAAAGATTTGTGGATGAGGAAAGTGAGAGTGAAGGATTAGAGTGCAGTGCAGATGTATCTTTTTTCGCTCTGACCGTAACTTAGATACAAGGGTTCATTGGATTCCACACTTTCTCCTTTTTCTATTGTGGATCACGTATTTGTATTTTAAACCACCTCGGATACTATATCCTCTTGAAAATGAGAGTCGAGAACGCGGAATGGACATTCACAGTGACTTTTATCTCCACGACAATACATCGGCGAAACACTTTAGCTACGGAGCTAACGTGATAGCATCGTGCTTAACTGCAGATAGAAACAGAAGAAACATGCCCCTGACTGGAAGGATAGACAGAAGATCAACAATACTACTATCAGGAGACACCGAACCAAACCCTGGACCTGTAACCACTCGGTTAATGCTGTCCCGCCTGGCGAAGCCTCGCAATGCTGTTGCTAACGACGCCATTGAAGCTAACTTAGCTACGGGACCTCGACAGAGCTATGCTAAAAACATTTGCTCTCCACCTATGCCAGCCCTTATCTGCTCATCAACACCCATGCTCACCTGCGTTCCTGCGATCGACGGCGCGACGGAGGACTTCACCACGATCATCGGTGCGGTCGGCGGCTAGCGCCGGATAGCGCGTCTGCTATCCAACTCAAAGTCCTCCTGGTTGTGTTGCTGCAGCCAGCCGCTAATACACCGATCCCACCTACAGATTTCTTCTTTGCAGTCTCCATTGTTCATTAAACAAATTGCAAAAGATTCACCAACACAGATGTCCAGAACACTGTGGAATTTTGCGATGCAAACAGACGACTTAAGCTGGCCACCGTGCTGTTCCAAAATGTCTGCTACAATCCGTGACGTCACGCGCATACGTCATCATACCAAGACGGATATTTCGCGGGACATTTAAAATTGCACTTTATAAGTTAACCCGGCCGTAATGGCATGTGTTGCAATGTTAAGATTTCATCATTGATATATAAACTATCAGACTGCGTGGTCGGTAGTAGTGGCTTTCAGTAGGCCTTTAAAGTAACTCAAGTAAGGGGCCCTTTTGTGAACCAGCATTTGGGTTAAAATTGGGTTATTTTTTAACCCAACATTTTTTAGTGTGTATCGTTGAGTTGAGTTTGAGTTTATTTGGAACATGCAAGCATACAACATGATACATCACAAATTTCCAGTTTCTCTTTTCAACATGTTCGAAAAGGAGTAGGAAGAAGCAGAGCTTATTTAATCCTACCCTTTTTCTTTTACATAACAGTTGCTAAAACTTTTCTTCACTTCCTGTTCTCAATTTATTCACAATATACTCCATAAGTAATCACAATGAAAATAAAACAATAAATGAATAATACTCGGTAAAGTAAGTTACATTTTATATGGTGAGATGAGTAAGATTATTTTGAAAAAATTAACGGATGGATGGATGAAATTATTTCTGATTATTTGTTACATCGTAGTGATGTAACAAAAGTGCTGCCAATCCTATCCCCAAAAAAGCCACTAATACTCATGTAATAATACAGTACTTGTACTCAAATGTGTCTTACGGGTTGGCCATAACATTAGGCACAGGTGCATAGAAAGGGCACAATATTAGGAACAGCTCTTAGTCTACACTCAGGCGTGTGCATCGCACTGCAAAAAGTCAGTGTTCAAAAACAAGAAAAAAAAAATACAAAAATGAGGGGCATTTTATTTGAACTCAGCAAAATTATCTGCCAATAGAACAAGAAAATGTGGCTTGTCAAGACTTTCCAAAACAAGTCAAATTAAAGCTGCAAGCAACGATGGACGGGACCGACTTTGAGGGCTCATAAAATCCAAACCGCAGCAATAATAAAACTTTTTCATCAACTTTTAATCAAAAGGGTTCAATCTCTCTCCTGTGCTAATTTGAAGCCGACACGACAAACGCGCTCAGAGGAGATAATGTTTGAAAAAAGGTGACTGTTTTTACTCAACTCTTTTTTTGAAGGGGGAATTGCAAACTTCCTGTTGATTTTTGCTGGGGGTTTTCAGTGTATGAAATATAGGTCTAAGTGAAACCTACATAGGGGTTTTTGTTTCATGTCTCTACGACATTCCTACTGGGAGTTAGAGGCAGTTTTGTCTGTGTTTTCTTCCTAGGGGGCGCTAGAGCGCAATTTTGAGTTTTGGGGTTTGGTTTTTTGATTAGATCGCAATTTTCGCCAGTCCTGATGTGTGTGTCCAATTTGGTGAGTTTTGAAGCCCAAATTACAGCTCAAAGAGGCGGCGGTATAATAATAAAACGCTAGAAATACAATAGGGTACTCTGTCCCAAAGGGACATCGGTCCCTAATTAGCTAACTTCAATGAACCCAAAAATACCTTAAAATAAGTATATTCTCACTAATAACAAGTGCACTTTTCTTGGTAGAAAAAAAAAATATGAGACCTTTTTGCTCAATATGTTGAAAAATATTCTTAAATGAAGTAAATGCCAGTGCCATTATCTTGACATAATGATATGCACTCGGCATTACATTTCTTGAAACCAGCAAACTTATACTAAGAACTAGTTTATTGTTCTTAATGGAAAGGCAACAAGGCAACCGCTTGTTACTCTCTGGGTCTCCTAGCCGCTCAGGCAAATCATATTGTCTAAAAATCCATTTTTCCATCGATAACATGACATCATCGCGTCGAGTGCGTGCTCTTTCAGTCAATTAGTGCGCATATATACAGCCCGGTTCCCGGCCAAAAACATTTTTTATTGTAATTTTGAAGAATTTACCTGAATGTGCATGAACTATTTCTGTTCAAAATTGTTAGAAATGTCACATCTTAAATGTTTAAATATTAACTGTCAGTTTACTGTACTGTGCCAACTGTACTACTATATGAGTACGTATTTTCTATTGTTTCATTGAAAATAAAACAGCAAAGTCCGTTTAGCTGTCATCTGTTTTAATTAGGAGACACAATTGTGTCAAAGTCATGATTTTTTTGTTCATGCTTGAAATAAGAAATTATTACTTTAAAAAAAGTAGTTTTATACTTGTGAGTGTTGATGACACAGCTTTGCAACAGTTCATATTCTAGTTTCAAGCATGTTTTACTCAATGTAGGTCATCAAATCTCAGCAACAAGCTGTAATATTGTTAGAATAATTGTTTCTAAATTATCACAAAAACTTTGTGTTACATTGAGGGTCTGGTGAGAAATCAAAAGCTGTCTTTGAAACCTACCAAGAGTAAGGCTCGTAAAACTCCACTGTGTAGGGGGAAAGCAAGATGAAGGTGTTTCTGTGTTCTCTCATGTATGGTAATCAACAGAAAGATATTGTTCTAACCCAAGGACTTCAAAGCGGAGAGATGGCAGGATCTGCCCAATTTCCAGACGAACTCTTTTTGAACTATTTTATGGACCTATTTTTGAACTCTTTTTGAACTGACCTTTTCTGTGAATTGTTTACGACCTTTTCTGTGAACTTTTTGCGACCTTTGTCCTTTGGAAACAGCGGTGGCCATGTGGTCGGGGAGGGTCCAAAATAAAAGAAGGAGGCGTGCGATCTTTTTGGCAGAGCGTGCTGAGATACCGTGCAAGGGTACAGTGTGCAGACGACTCTCCTCAATATTGAGTCCAAATTGAATTCTGTCTCCGTTTAATTCCTTGCCTCTTGTCTTGTTTAATAGATGTCATCAGTGTTTGAACCTGACAAATATCTTACTGAGATCATTTAGGACCAAAACACTTAAAACAAGTAAAACACTCAAACATAAAATCTGCTTAGTGAGAATAATTACCTTATCAGACAGAAAATAAGCAAATATCCCCCTTATTTGAGATATTTAATCTTACTTAGATTTCAATTTTTGCAGTGCATCGCCTCAGTGCTTTTGCATTTTTCATGCGCATTAATTGACTGCGTGTAATAAATAGTTATGTGTGCGGCATCATTGAAATATTCATGTAAGAGTACATCGTCGTCAGGCTGATAAACGCACTCACCATTAAAACGCATGCGTGTAAGTCAAAACGTCTGGGCTGATATTTTAGCAAATGCCTCATAAACAAATCTATTTTTTTTTCTCCCCCTCTTTGGAGTCTTTGTCAGCTTCTGGGAAATCATTTCCTGTGACAGAAGTCACCGACAAATCTCCGGGAAAATTTCCATAATTACGGCGGGAAAGTGAGGAACGGGGGGGCGTGCCGAGTGTCGTTGAGGAAGACGAAGAGGCGGAGTGGAAGTGACAGCTTCATGCAGACTCATGAGAGCACTTTACATATTTACATACACTCGACAAAATGAATGACGTGGAATATTCCACGTCATTTGACTGCACTTTTTTTTAAAAGAGGCAGCTCGGCGACGTTAAATGGGTGCGAGTCAAGCACTAGGACCAAGCGGATGGCCGTTTCCTTTTGGACAGCCCAGTTTGACCAGTAAAAGATGAAGCAGCAACATTTCTAGAAGCGTGTTCTTATTTTACGCTCTTCAAGGTTTTTTTGGGGGGTGCGGGGGGGGGGTCTTGCCGCCGTGACGGACAGGACACATGTCCACGCTCGTCCACAAAGTGCTGAGTGCTCCCTTTTCCCCTTGCTAGAACTTTCCCAGACGTCCTGGAAATAGACAGGCCAGGTTCACCTTACCACCCTGCAGAAGTCTTATGTACCCTCCTCTCTCGGATCACCGATACTGCATCCTGGAGGAGGAACGCATACATGTAGTACTGTTGTAGCGTTAGCACACCTTGCATACCAATGTGTGGTGCACACACGCTCTCTAGTTTAGTGCTGCACGTACACACGTCTGTGTCAAATTCTCAGTATTGATGTAGTGGTGTACACAGCCTCAATATTAATGTTTGTGTACACATAATCTGTGTGAATATAATGGTGCACACACAACATAGGAACCAACGTAGTGGTGTGCACATTCTCAGTATTGATGTAGCGGTGTACACGCGTCTGTGTCAATATAATGGTGTACACACCCTCAGTATTGATGTAGTGGTGTGCACATACTCTGCACTAATGTGGTGGTGTGGTGTACACACACACACACACGTATCTCAGCATCAATCCAATCATGTTAGCACACCATCGTTGGGATATCAGTGGTGAGTGTGGCTATTGCAGTCATTGGTATGCACCTTCAGTGTCAACGCTGTGGTGCACACACTCCTGAGTGTGGTGAGCAGTAAATAGTGTTAATAATAAAAAAACACAGGAGGCGATTAATGACTGGACATGTTCTTATCTCTGCAAACATATTGGACACACACACACGCACGCACGCACGCACGCACGCACGCACGCACGCACGCACGCACGCACGCACACACACACACGCACACACACACGCACACACACACACACACACACACACACACACACACGCAGGTACACACACACAGGTATACACACAGGTTGAGTGGCAATAAATATGCTGGCCGTGCATTTGCTGTGTGTTGTTGGGGGAATGCAATTAAGTGAAGGTTTATTTATAACCCAATCCTGCACAGGTTGAGTGCTGCTGTGTAAATCTGACTGGGGATCAGTTCTCCACACTCCTAAAAATTGTCAAGCGGCGCCGTCTGAGAGGAGACGTAATCACGCATAAACAATTCTCATATACATGGCGGCCTGCTTCCCACCCATGCCATCTTCTTGCTGTCCCACCCATGCCATCTTCCTATATGCCATCTTCCTATGCCATCTTCTTGCTGTCCCACCCATGCCATCTTCCTATGCCATCTTCCTATGCCATCTTCTTGCTGTCCTCGTCTCAGCACCAGAGAGGCCAGGGAAAGATGGCCATGCTCTCCATGCACACATTAGTACTACTACTAGTAGTATTATATCAGTGGTGGTACTACTAGTAGTATTACATTACTGCTACTACTAGTAGTATTAAATTAGTCATACTACTAGTAGTATTACATTAGTACTACTACTAGTAGTATTATATCAGTGGTGGTACTACTAGTAGTATTACATTACTGCTACTACTAGTAGTATTAAATTAGTCATACTACTAGTAGTATTACATTAGTACTACTACTAGTAGTATTATATCAGTGGTGGTACTACTAGTAGTATTACATTACTGCTACTACTAGTAGTATTAAATTAGTCATACTACTAGTAGTATTACATTAGTACTACTACTAGTAGTATTACATAAGTACTACTACTAGTAGTATTACATTAGTACTACTAGTAGTATTACATTACTGCTGCTACTACTACTAGTAGTATTACATTACTGCTACTACTAGTAGTATTAAATTAGTGCTACTACTAGTAGTATTACATTACTGCTGCTACTAGTAGTATTAAATTAGTCATACTACTAGTAGTATTACATTAGTGCTACTACTAGTAGTGTTACATTAGTGCTACTACTAGTAGTATTACATTACTGCTACTACTAGTAGTATTAAATTAGTCCTACTACTAGTAGTATTAAATTAGTGCTACTACTAGTAGTATTACATTACTGCTACTACTAGTAGTATTAAATTAGTCCTACTACTAGTAGTAATACATTAGTGCTACTACTAGTAGTATTACATTACTGCTACTACTAGTAGTATTAAATTAGTCCTACTGCTAGTAGTATTAAATTAGTGCTACCACTAGTAGTATTACATTACTGCTACTACTAGTAGTATTAAATTAGTCATACTACTAGTAGTATTACATTACTCCTACTACTAGTAGTATTAAATTAGTCATACTACTAGTAGTATTACATTAGTCCTACTACTAGTAGTGTTACATTAGTGCTACTACTAGTAGTATTACATTAGTGCTACTACTAGTAGTATTACATTACTGCTACTACTAGTAGTATTAAATTAGTCATACTACTAGTAGTATTACATTAGTCCTACTACTAGTAGTGTTACATTAGTGCTACTACTAGTAGTATTACATTAGTGCTACTACTAGTAGTATTACATTAGTGCTACTACTAGTAGTATTAAATTAGTCATACTACTAGTAGTATTACATTAGTGCTACTACTAGTAGTATTACATTAGTGCTACCACTAGTAGTATTACATTAGTACTACCACTAGTAGTATTACATTAGTACTACCACTAGTAGTATTACATTAGTACTACTACTAGTAGCATTACATTAGTACTACCACTAGTAGTATTACATTAGTGCTACCACTAGTAGTATTACATTAGTGCTACTACTAGTAGTATTACATTAGTGCTACTACTAGTAGTATTACATAAGTACTACTACTAGTAGTATTACATTAGTGCTACTACTAGTAGTATTACATTACTGCTACCACTAGTAGTATTACATTAGTACTACTACTAGTAGTATTACATTAGTGCTACCACTAGTAGTATTACATTAGTGCTACTACTAGTAGTATTAAATTAGTACTACTACTACTAGTAGTATTACATTAGTGCTACTACTAGTAGTATTACATTAGTACTACTACTACTAGTAGTATTACATTAGTGCTACTACTAGTAGTATTACATTAGTGCTACCACTAGTAGTATTACATTAGTACTACTACTACTAGTAGTATTACATTAGTACTACTACTAGTAGTATTACATTAGTGCTACCACTAGTAGTATTACATTAGTACTACTACTAGTAGTAGTATTACTTTAGTACTACTACTAGTAGTATTACATTAGTGCTACCACTAGTAGTATTACATTAGTACTACTACTACTAGTAGTATTACATTAGTACTACTACTAGTAGTATTACATTAGTGCTACTACTAGTAGTATTACATTAGTGCTACCACTAGTAGTATTACATTAGTACTACTACTACTAGTAGTATTACATTAGTACTACTACTAGTAGTATTACATTAGTGCTACCACTAGTAGTATTACATTAGATTATTTAATATAAACAACTTGTTGCCATTCATCTGTACAAAGAATAATTATTTTATTTGCAATGAAATACTGTGAATGTTCAATAATTATTTGTCAAAGAATAGATTGTTTGTATATTTTTTCTTTTCTTTTTGTTATCATTGTGGCAGGTTGATGAGCGGCTGCCATTAGTGCAGATGTTTGTCCACATAAAGATGGATGTCGTTGTCAGCGCTAAAGTGATGAAGATAACGACCAATTAACTCGCGTGTGTTTGCGGGTGTGGGTGTGTGTGTGTGTGTGTGTGTGTGTGTTTGCGGGTGTGTGTTATAAGTAAGGTAAAACATGGCTGAGTAATTCAGGACTACACGTTTAGGCCGCATCTTTCTGTCCTTTTTCTGTTGTTTTATTCCAGCGAGATTTGATTTGGCTCACTTGTCAAGTGTTCTGATCGTCTTCCTGCCAACTCTCCCTGTCCTTGCTGTGCCACCTTCTAAACCCAGGTTGCCAAGCCAGTGTATCATCGTGGCGTGTGTGTTTGTGTGGAGTTGTGCCTAGCAACAAAGTTGTGACCAGGAGTAGACAGGTCTTGACTGTGCCATGACGCCTGTGAATTCTGCCTAGCAACTATACTTCAGTGTGATTGGCTTGTTGTGATTGGCCACAACACACTTCAAATGCTGTATGTACCTTTCAGCATCAATGGTGCCTTCACAGGTGTGTAAGTTACCCATGTCTTGGGCACTAATACACCCCCATACCATCACACATGCTGGCTTTTCAACTTTGCGCCTAGAACAATCCGGATGGTTCTTTTCCTCTTTGGTCAAGGAGGACACGTCGTCCACAGTTTCCAAAAACAATTGGAAACGTGGACTCGTCAGACCACAGAACACTTTGACACTTTGCATCAGTCCATCCGCGAAACCGGCGCCGTTTCTGGGTGTTGTTGATAAATGGCTTTGGCTTTGCATAGTAGAGTTTTAACTTGCACTTACAGATGTAGCGACCAACTGTAATAATATTAATAATAATAAATTTTATTTGTAAAAAACACTTTTCATTGAGTAAATAACCTCAAAATGCTAGTGTATTTAAAAAAATTTTTTTTTTTTAAAATACAAAAAAAAAAAAAAATTAAAAAAAAAAAAAAAAAAAAAAAAAAATTGAATTAAAAAAAAAATAAAATAAAATAAATAAATAACAAATTAAAAAAATAAGGAGATAATAAAAAATAAATAAAAATATGAACTACAACAGCCAAATAGCTAAAACAAGTATGCATATATCTAAAAAAAGGCGCTTTTTAAAAAAAAGGAGGGTTTTTAAGCCTTTTTTAAAAGCATCCACAGTCTGTGGTACCCTCAGGTGGTCAGGGAGAGCGTTCCACAGACTGGGAGCGGCGGAGCGGAAAGCCCGGTCTCCCATTGTTCGTAGCTTTGTCCTCGGAGGTTGGAGGAGGTTAGCCTGTCCGGAGCGGAGGTGTCGTGTGGAGGATTTGGGGGTGAGTAGTTCTTTGAGGTAGAGGGGGGGCTTTTCCATGGAGGCACTGGTGGGTTAGTAGGGAGACTTTGAGTTCCATCCTGAGTGGAACAGGAAGCCATTGAAGGGATTTGAGAGTTGGTGTGGTATGGTCGTATTTCCGCACTCTCATCAGGATCCTAGCAGCACTATTCTGTATGTATTGCGAACTGTAATTACTGACAGTGGTTTTCTGAAGTGTTCCATGTGGTGATATCCTTTACACACCGATTGTCGCTTTTTGATGCAGTACCGCCTGAGGGATCCAAGGTCCGTAATATCACGGCTTACGTGCAGTGATTTCTCCAGATTCTCTGAACCTTTTGATGATATTACAGACCTTGGATGGTGAAATCCCTAAATTCCTTGCAATAGCTGGTTGAGAAATGTTGTTCTTAAACTGTTGGACAATTTGCTCACGCATTTGTTGGCAAAGTGGTGACCCTCGTCCCCATCCTTGTTTGTGAATGACTGAGCTTGAAGCTACTTTTATACCCAACCATGGCACCCACCTGTTCCCAATTAGCCTGTTCACCTGTATGATGTTCCAAATAAGTGTTTGATGAGCATTCCTCAACTTTCTCAGTCTTTTTTGCCACCTGTGCCAGCTTTTTTGAAACACGTTGCAGGCATCAAATTCCAAATGAGCTAATATTTGCAAAAAAATAACAAAGTTTTCCAGTTCGAACGTTAAATATCTTGTCTTTGCCGTCTATTCAATTGAATATAGGCTGCAAAATATTGTATTCTGTTTTTATTTACCATTTGCACAACGTGCCAACTTCACTGGTTTTGGGGTTTAGTATTTCCGTGACGCATTTGGTGACGTCTTCGTGACAGATGCAATATATTTAGAGCAGCGTTGTCTCAGTGAAGGTCTTTGCGATGCTAACGCTAGCACCACCAAAAGGAGGAAGCGCTTCAGCAGACCATGAAAGGGGTTTCCCTGCAAGGAGGAAGAGGAGAGGACGCCCACTCAGCACATTGTGCGACGAGCTTGCGTTTCAACGGCGTCCAAAAATTCCTTGTGACCAAATGTGGACGAGTTGTGGTGCTGGATGCCATCCAAGGCCGCGCTGACGGCCCCGCGGGTTCTCTGAGAGTCTGCCAGAGCTGCAGTGAGTAATGGCGGCTGCGATGAAGAGGCAGCATCACCGCTCGCTGACGTTGGGTCACGATGGCAATGTCACGCCGACCTCGAGGGGTCCTCAGGGGCCTCCTTGGCAACAACGGGCGAGAGCGTCAGCTCGTCTTTGGCCAGTTTCAACGTCGCAATCGCAGGAGAAAATCAAGTTTGACGTGGCTAATTCACAAAATAATCATTTAAATGTCTGATGGCCTCTGATGCGCATTTAAATTCCTTCAATAAACATTTAATTTCTACTTCTTATATTCCAATGTCATTAATACTATTAATATTTAATAATAATACATGTATTTTCCTTTGAATTTAAAGAAAAATTAATAAATAATCATTGGGCTAACAGACAAAAACAACAATGAACTAACACAAGAAACAAACAATGGCCTAACATAAAAAGCAAACAATGGATTATCATAAAAACAAACACTAGACTAGCATAAAAAGCAAATAGTGGACTATCATAACAAACCAGCAATGGACACTAAAATGAAGAGCAAACAAATGATTGTCTGTCTAACAATGGACTATCATAAAAGCAAACAATTATACAACAAAAAGGCAAACAATGGAATAACATAAAAAGCAATAATTTTGACTATCGAAAAAATCTAACAATAGACTATCATAAAAACAAACAATAGGCTCACATAGAAAGTAAACAATGGACTTTCATAAAAAGCAAATAGTGGACTATCAAAACAAACCAACAATGGACACTAATAAAGAGCAAACAATTGAGTATCACGAAAAAACAAACAATGGTCTGTCTAACAATGGACTATCATAAAAGCAAACAATTGTACAACAAAAAGGCAAACAATGGAATAACATAAAAAGCAATAAATTTGACTATAGAAAAAAAATCTAACAATAGACTATCATAAAAACAAACAATAGGCTCACATAAAAAGTAAACAATGGACTATTATAAAAAGCAAATACTGGACTATCATAACAAACCAGCTATGAACTAACATAAGAAACAAACAATGGGCTAACATAAGGACAAAAAATTGACTAATGTGAAAAACAAACAATGGACTATCATAAAAAGCAAATAGTGGACTATCATAACAAACCAGCAATGGACACTAACATAAAGAGCAAACAATTGAGTACAATGAAATAATAAATAATGGTCTATCTAACAATGGACTATCATAAAAGCAAACAACTATACAACAAAAAGGCAAACAATGGACTATCATAAAAACAAACAATTATACAACAAAAAGGCAAACAATGGAATAACATAAAAAGCGATAATTTTGACTATAAAAAAATCTAACAGTAGACTATCATAAAAACAAACAATAGGCTCACATAAAAAGCAAACAATGGACTATCATAAAAAGCAAATAGTGGACTATCATAACAAACCAGCAATGGACACTAACATGAAGAGTAAACAATTGAGTATCACGAGAAAACAAACAATGGTCTGTCTAACAATGGACTATCATAAAAGCAAACAACTATACAACAAAAAGGCAAACAATGGAATAACATAAAAAGCGATAATTTTGACCATAGAAAAAAAATCTAACAATAGACTATCATAAAAACAAACAATAGGCTCACATAAAAAGCAAACAATGGACTATCATAAAAAGCAAATAGTGGACTATCCTAACAAACCAACAATGGACACTAACATGAAGCGCAAAGAAATGAGCATCACGAAAAAATAAACAATGGTCTGTCTAACAATGGACTATCATAAAAGCAAACAACTATACAACAAAAAGGCAAACAATGGAATAACATAAAAAGCGATAATTTTGACTATAGAAAAAAATCTAACAATAGACTATCATAAAAACAAATAATAGGCTCACATAAAAAGTAAATAATGGACTTTCATAAAAAGCAAATAGTGGACTATCCTAACAAACCAGCAATGGACACTAACATAAATAGTGGAATGAGGTGAAATCTAACAACAACAAAAGAGCATAAAACAAACAAAATAATAGTTCAAACGTAAAATCGACAGATATATCTGAAGTTGATCTCGTAATCTAAGTGTTAAAAGTAAAAAAAATTAAATAAAAATGTATCACTTTATGAGTGGGGGACCTTTTGGATCCCAAATATATTTAGTGGGATTTTATGTAACTTTTCACTATGATTACTCAAAAATATTAAAGAATTAAAATCAATGGTGTCCTGCATTATTGATCTTTTAAGGCTCTATTTTACTATAAAAAACAAAGTTGTCTTTGACAGAAAAGGTTTTTACTTTATATCAACCTGAAGTTGATATAGAGATTTACTGTAAGCGTTAAATAAAAAATAATAATAATTTGACTTAATTTTAACATTTTAATGACTGAGACCCTTTATGGTCCCTGGTAGCCCTAAAGGTTAAAAACAAAATCACCAAGATAAGTATAGCATGTGTGTAGCAATGATGACTATTATCTATTATTGATATTGCAATTTACATAGATTGTCAGGATTGAACCTGCCTGCAAGCCTATCCACTGCACCACTGGGCCAACTCTATAAACAAAACAACAGGGAGAAAATGTCATGCTAGCTTCTCTTTTACTCACTACATCCCTTCATGAAATCGTGACGCTTCTCTTCTCTATCGGAGAGGGAAGCTGCATCGCCATGGCAACCACAGATAATCTGCTGGCCTCACCATCGCGGGACCGAGTGACTCTTTGCGGACACGTTTGTGCAAACCCAACGCCCGTGTTGTGAAGTGTGTCTTTTTGTCAGCATTCAGTGGGGATATTTATGTCCTTTGTGTGTTAGCATCTGCACTTTATGTTGGTGTGTTAGCATTCATTGTAACATCGGTGTGTGTTAGCATCTGTACTTATGCGTGTGTTAGCATCCACGGTCACATTGGTGTGTGTTAGCATCAATGGTCACATTAGTGTGTTTTGGCATCTGTACTTTTTGTATATGTGTAAGCCTCCATGGTCATGGTCAATACGTATGTGTGTTTGTTAGCATCCGTACTTTTGTATGTGGGTTATGGTCTGTACTTATATATGTGTGTTATCATAAGCATTAGATACTATATTTTTTTGTGTGGACATTGTTGATTGTCGTGTCATGTACGGATCTACTTTGCGGACGCCGTCTGCTGCTCCACAGTAAGTCTTTGCTGTCGTCCAGCATTCTGTTTTTGTTTACTTTGTAGCCAGTTCAGTTTTGGTTTCGTTCTGCATAGCCTTCCCTAGGCTTCAATGCCTTTTCTTAGGGGCACTCACCTTTTGTTTAGTTTTGGTTTAAGCAGTAGATACTGTCTTTTTTTGTGTGGACATTGTTGATTGTTGTCTCATGTACTGATCTACTTTGTGGACGTCGTCTCTGCTCCACAGTAAGTCTTTGCTGTCGTCCAGCATTCTGTTTTTGTTTACTTTGTAGCCAGTTCAGTTTTAGTTTCGTTCTGCATAGCCTTCCCTAGGCTTCGATGCCTTTTCTTAGGGGCACTCACCTTTTGTTTAGTTTTGGTTAGGGCTGCAACTAACGATTAATTTGATAATCGATTTATCTGTCGATTATTACTTTGATTAATCGATTAATAATCGGATAAAAGAGACAAACTACATTTCTATCCTATCCAGTATTTTATTGAAAAAAAACAGCATACTGTCACCATACTTATTTTGATGATTGTTTCTCAGCTGTTTGTAAATGTTGCAGTTTATAAATAAAGGTTTATTAAAAAATATATATAAATAAATGAATAATAATAATTTTTAAAAAAACTCTGCGCATAGCATAGAGCCAACGAATCGATGACTAAATTAATCGGCAACTATTTTAATAATCGATTTAATCGATTAGTTGTTGCAGCCCTAGTTTTGGTTTAAGCATTAGATACTTTTTTGCCTGCACCCTGCCTCCCGCTGTCACCTGCATATCACGACAACCCATCGTCGTCTCACACGACCTGTTCCCGACATCTACTAAGCATCTAGCCACCTACTGATATGGAAGAGTATAACATGGTTACTCTGCCGTGCCCGGGAATCATTTTTTGGTGATTTAACCCCCAATTCCAACCCTTGTTGCTGAGTGCCAAGCAGGGAGGTAATGGCTCCCATTTTTATAGTCTTTTGGTATGACTCGGCCGGGGTTTGTACTCACAACCTACCCATCTGATGGGCCTTTACGTGTGTTAGCACACAATACCCCGCTTGTACTGCAGGCTTTATTTTTAGCACGTGGCAGTTACATAATCAGGTTGACACTTGGGGGAGGAAATAAAAAATAAAAAAAACATCCTCTCTCGCATCCTTCCTCTCCAGCCCGTCTCCTGGTTTACGCGTTTGACTCCATCTTGGCGCTGCTTTCCCTCCATTTCACCGGAGCCAATCAAGAGTGGCGCGTACGAAAAAAGGGATCTCTCTCTCAACGCGCCCTGTGATTTGTAACAACTCATTTGTTCTCCCTTTTGTTGGCTTACTAATTGAATTTGTCAGTGAACAAGGAGGTGTCAACTGCTAAGTGTGCCAAAGTAAATATTATGTATGCATGATGCACTAATGCGGGGGTCGGCAACCCGCGGCTCTAGAGCCGCATGCGGCTCTTTAGCGCCGCCCTAGTGGCTCTCTGGAGATTTTTCAAAAATGTATGAAGAATGGAAAAAGATGAGGGGAAAAAAAAATCTATTTTTTTGTTTTAAAATGCTTTCTGTAGGAGGACAAACATGACACAAACCTCCCTAATTGTTATAAATCACACTGTTTATATTAAACATCCTTCACTGATTCCAGTATTTGGCGAGCGCCGTTTTGTCCTACTAATTTTGGCGGTCCTTGAACTCACCGTATAGTTTGTTTACATAACTTTCTCCGACTTTCTAGGACGTGTTTTATGCCACTTCTTTTTCTGTCTCATTTTGTCCACCACACTTTTAACGTTGGGCATGAGTGCACAAAGGTGAGTTTTGTTGATGTTATTGACTTGTGTGGAGTGCTAATCAGACATATTTGGTCACTGCATGACTGCAAGCTAATCGATGCTAACATGCTATTTAGGCTAGTGATATGTACATATTGCATCCTTATGCCTCATTTGTAGCTATATTTGAGGTCATTTCATTTCCTTTAAGTCCTCTTAATTCAATTTATATCTCATGACACATGTAATATGGCTTTTAATTTTTTGCGGCTCCAGACAGATTTGTTTTTGTATTTTTGGTCCAATATGGCTCTTTCAACATTTTGGGTTGCCGACCCCTGCACTAATGTAACGCTGCCAATGTACACAACTTACTTTCTTTCTTCCCAGCGTCTCCCTGCCAGATAAGCGTGCAGCTAGTGTAGCTTCATTAGCGACCGCCACATGAAATATGCATACTTCTCCCTTCTTCAATTGATGTGTGCCGCTTTTGTCAAAATCCTGGTGTTGAAATCCTGGCTGCCCCGCCTCATTATGCATGAGCTGCTGGCTATTTATAGCCGCACTCTCATTAGCTCCCTTACGCAACTGCTCGTTAGCGCCATATTATCTGCCGTACAGCAGCGCCAACGCAGACATTAAACACAAAAGATTTGCGACGCCTCGTAAAGGGTAACTTACTCAACTGCAGAGGGTAGCAGGGCGTCTACTACAAAGGCAGTTTCATCATATAATGCTGAAGAATGGCGACACTTCCTCGTGTTATTAAATGAGAAGGTGTCGCCAAACATTTCACTGCGACTGTATTTATTGACATATCCCCCCTACTTTTGTGTGACATAAAATGTGAAAAATCTAGATGTTATCCTATTTTTTTAAATGTACTTTTTCTTGAAAATGTAAAACAGATTCAAAAAACAAAAAGTTAACATTAAAGAACGTATTTAAAGACAAAATAAAATGGGAAGTACAGAGAAAGTGTAAAATAAAACGGCAAGTAAAGAGGAAGTAAGCAGGAAGTAAAGAAGACAAAGAAGGAAGTAAAGAGGATGTAAACAGGAAGTAAAGAGGTAGAAAATAGGTATTAAAGAGGAAGTAAACAGGAAGTAAAGAAGAAAAACAAGGAAGTAAAGAGGATGTAAACAGGAAGTAAAGAAGAAAAACAAGGAAGTAAAGAGGATGTAAACAAAAAGTAAAGAGGCAGAAAATTGGTATTAAACAGGAAGTAAACAGGTAGTAAAGAAGAAAAACAAGGAAGTAAAGAGGATGTAAACAGGAAGTAAAGAGGTAGAAAATAGGTATTAAAGAGGAAGTAAACAGGAAGTAAAGAAGAAAAACAAGGAAGAAAAGAGGATGTCAACAGGAAGTAAAGAAGAAAAACAAGGAAGTAAAGAGGATGTAAACAAAAGTAAAGAGGCAGAAAATAGGTATTAAAGAGGAAGTAAACAGGAAGTAAAGAAGAAAAACAAGGAAGTAAAGAGGATGTAAACAGGAAGTATAGAGGCAGTAAATAGGTATTAAAGAGTAAGTAAACAGGAAATAAAGAAGAAAAGAAGGAAGTAAAGAGGATGTAAACAGGAAGTAAAGAGGAAGAAAATATGTATTAAAGAGGAAGTAAACAGGAAGTAAAGAAGAAGAACAAGGAAGTAAAGAGGATGTAAACAGGAAGTAAAGAGGCAGAAAATAGGTATTAAAGAAGAAGTAAAGAAGAAAAACAAGGAAGTTAAGAGGATGTAAACAGGAAGTATAGAGGCAGTAAATAGGTATTAAAGAGTAAGTAAACAGGAAATAAAGAAGAAAGTAAAGAGGATGTAAACAGGAAGTAAAGAGGAAGAAAATAGGTATTAAAGAGGAAGTAAACAAGAAGAAAACTAGAAGTAAAGAGGTAGAGAACAAGTAGTAAAGAGGAAGTAAGCAGGTAGTATAGAGATAGAAAATAGGAAGTGAGGAGGAAAAAAATCAGTAGTATCAATCAATCAACCAATGTTTATTTATATAGCCCTAAATCACAAGTGTCTCAAAGGGCTGCACAAGCCACAACGACATCTCGGTTCAGATCCCACATCAGGGCAAGGAATAACTCAACCCAAGTAAAGAGTAAGACCTCAAGTAGTAAAGAAAATTAAAACAAAGTAGTACAAAGAAGGAAAACAGGATGTAAAGCAGCCTTAAAGAAGAAGAAAACAGGAACTCAAAAGAAAGAAATTATGAAAGTAAACAGCAAGAAAATACGAAGTAAAGAGGAATAAATGTAGTAAAGAGGTAGTAATCATATGGTAAAGAAGAAGAAACAGGTCGTAAAAGCGAAAGTAAACAGTAAGAAAACAGGAAGTAAAATGGAAGGGAATGGGAAGTAAAGATCAATTTAAAAAAAGGAAGTAAAAAGAATGAAAAGAGGAAGTAAACAATAAGAAAACAAGAAGTAATGATAAAGCAAAAAGTATGAGAATGGGAAGTAAACAAAAAGAAAACAGGAAGTAAAGATTAAACAAGTATGAGAATGAGAAGTAAAATGGAAGAAAACAGGAAGTAAAGAGAAAAAGCTGAAACAATTTGAATAGATCAATTAAAACTTTATCCGAATCTGCACGCAAATGTAATTAATTTTTACTTTTTCTGTGCCCTCCACAAATATTTTTAGTAATAAATATATAATTTTTGTCAAGTCCTGCTCACTGACAAACAAACGGCTATAAAAAATAAAAACTCCTTGGTGGAGGTCATCATTGTTTGGCCCCCCTATAAGTGCAAGAAGTGCACCATTAAATGACTGGTGGCACAGACTGCAGTCCTGCTCACAACTTCTTTTATCAACACATCACACATCAAATATTTGTGTTTGTACATATGTTCCTTCCAGACCAGCTCTCTAATGTCTGGGCTCGCACTCGCAACCCCGCCTCCCCGCCAACGCGAGCTGGAGCATAGTTGGTGTATTTAATTGGCAAACTACTGTAAATCGTTGCTAACACCTTCTGCGTGGAAGTGCTGCCAACTTGTGTGTGTGTATACTTGTCGTATACTCTAAAGTGTTTGGCGGGTACTTTGTCCCAACACCTCACAAATACGAGGCCGACATGTGTCAACACTTTCGGGTGCTTCGAGCCTCACTTTTGTCAAGTCTAGTCAAGTCCTTTAGCATTAGCAACCTTGAAGGGTCGTTTGTTCGTAACTGTCTGGTTTATCAACACTAGCATGCTACCAGCGAGTTAGCGAGACTAATTATCAAGCTCGTGTATAGCTATCATCAAGATGTTAGCAGGAACATTGTCAGGTTCAAACACTGATGACATCTATTAACAAGACAAAGAAGCAAGGAATTAAACAGAGACAGAAACAAATTTGGCTCAATTGAGGAGAGACGTTTGGGCTGTACTCTTGTACAGTCTCCATCACGCTCTGGCGAAAGATTTATGGCAACTCTTTTATTTGGACTTTCCCTGATTACATGGCAACAGCTGTTCTAAGGGGCGGGGGTCATAAACAGCCATCGCCTTTGGTTACAGAACAGTTCAAAGAAAAGGTCGTAAACAGTTCACAGAAAAGGTCATAAAACAGTTCACAGAAAAGGTCGTAAAACAGTTAAAAGAAGAGGTCGCCTTGAGGGGAGTCTGGTCATGCTTCCTCTCCGCTTTGTAGTTCTTGGGTCAAGACAATATCTTTCTGTTGATTACAATACATGAAAGAAACAGAACAACTTCATGTTGCTTCCCATCCTACACAGTGAGTTTTACAAGCCTTCTGCTTGGTAGGATTAAAGACAGCTTTTGTCTTCCTCGCCGGGAACTCATTGAAACACAAAGTCTGTGATAACTTAGATACAATTTATTCTGACAAACATGCTACACAAAATTGAGTAAAGTAGGTAATATTGACAAGTCGTGTGTGTTAGCATGTTTTAGCATTAAGTTTGTTAGCATTACCAAGCTATCCGCAAGTTATCTTAGTAGTAAATATTAGCGAGCAAGTGTGAAAAATGTTGTAGCTACTTGCAATTTTTACAGCTAGTTGGCATTGGCACGTTGGTCAACATTAGCAGGCTCGCAACAAGTTAGCCAGTTAAATCTACAACAGCAAAGTACTAGCGTTTCAGTTGACATTAGATAGCTCCTGTCAAGTGTGTTAGCATGAACTAGCAAACTAAAATGTAGCAATGTCCGGAACAATAACAAGTCAGTTTCACAATCAAGCAAATATCAACTTTATTTGCATTAGCATATAAGAGTAGGCTGTTCGCAAGTTGTAGTCAAATGTTTTAATGTAGCGTGCTACAAGTGACTTAACAAGACTATTTTTCAAGCTCCTAGCTATGAATAGCTACTACAAGATGTTAGCAGGAACATGCTACACAAAATTTCGTGAAGTAGTTAATAATGACAAGTCGTGTGTTTTAACCAAGTTTTAGCATTTTGTTTTTAGCATGACCAAGCTACCTGCAAGTTATCTTGGTAGTAAAGGTTGGCAAGTGTGTTACTAGCAAGCTAGTGTGAAAATGTTTTACATTAGTGAGCTACTCGCACATTTTACAAGTATTGGCAACATTAGGAAGCAAATAAGAAAAACCAGGCAGTAAAGAACAAGTAAAGCGTAACAAAACTGTAAGTAAAGAGGAAGAAATCAGGAAGTAAAGGCAAAATAAAGAGGAAAAACTGGAAAAACAGAAAAGAAGACAGGAAGTAAAGAACAAGTGAAACAAAACAGTAAGTAAAGAGGAAGAAAACAGGAAGTAAAGGCAAAATAAAGAGGAAAAAACAGGAAAACAGAAAAAGAAAAACAGGAAGTAAAGAACAAGTAAAGTGTAACAAAACAGTAAGTAAAGAGGAAGTAAACAGGAAGAAAAGGTAAGAAAATAAAAATTCAAGAAGAAGAGAACAGGAAGAAAAGAAAAAAAGACAACAGGAGTAAACAGCTAGAAAACATGAAGTAAAGAGGTAGTAAAGAGAACGTAAACAAGAAAAAACAGGACGTAAGCTGTAAGAAAACAGAAAGTACAGAGGAAGAAAAGAGGAAGTAAACGGAAAGAAAGAGAAATAACTCAGAATTAACAGTAAGAAAACAGGAAGTAAAATATATAAAATGGTAAAAAAGAGTAATTAAACAGGGTTTAAAAGGAATAAAACAGTACAAAAAAAGAAAAAGAAAACAGGAAACAGGAATTGAATAGGAAACAGGAAGTAAAGGGGAAGAGAGCTGAGTTTGCTGTATTTTGAAATAATATTAGCAAGTTTGTAATATGATGTATAGTACAATGTTACTGGTCTAACTGGTTTCCAGTGTGTCACCTCAGCTGTGAGTGAATCTGCTTGCTAGCGTGTTAGCACGTTAACGTCGCCGCGTTTAATTCCTCTGCTATCGCAGGATAAGGCCGGCAGGAATATGAAGCAGATGAAAAAAAAACAAAAAAAACCCACAGAATTAAAATTCAGAGCCGCTGTGACGGAACCAGCGGACTGGATCTGCGGCGAGGCTACGTCAGGATGAGAAGCCCGGTTGCCATGGAGACAGCGGCGGTTAGGCAAGGCCTGACTCGTGCGGCGTCCAAGCGGGTTGGAGGAGGTTGATGTAAAAACACTCGCTTGTCAAGGTGGACTTTTTCCTGGGTGGAAAACTGGAGCAACTTCATTAAAAATCGGCAACTATGATCAATTGATTGAATATTGCATCACATATGCAAATGGATTTTGGGAGGTCCACTCCTACACTATATTGCCAAAAGTATTTGGCCACCCATCCAAATGATGAGAATCAGGTGTCCTAATCACTTGGCCCGGCCACAGGTGTATACAATCAAGCACTTTAGGCATGGAGACTGTTTTTACAAACATTTGTAAAAGAATGGGCCGCTCTCAGGAGCTCAGTGATTTCCAGTCATAGGATGCCACCTGTGCAACAAATCCAGTCGTGAAATGTCCTCGCTCCTAAATATGAAAATGGAAGAGTTTGGGAACAACAGCAACTCAGCCACCAAGTGGTAGGTCCACGTAAACTGACAGAGAGGGGTCAGCGGATGCTGAAGCGCATTGTGCAGAAAGTCTTTGCACTGTCAGTTGCTACAGAGCTCCAAACTTCATGTGACCTTCCAATTAGCCCACGTACAGTACGCAGAGAGCTTCGCGGAATGGGTTTCCATGGCCGAGCTGCTGCATCTAAGCCATACGCAGTGGTGTAAAGCACGACTCTAGAGCAGTGGAGTGATGAATCACACTTTTCCATCTGGCAATCTGATGGACCAGTCTGGGTCTGGAGGTTGCCAGGAGAACGGTACATTTCGGACTGCATTGTGCCGAGTGGGAAATTTGCTGGAGGAGGAATTATGGTGTGGGGTTGTTTTTCAGGAGTTGGGCTTGGCCCTTTAGTTCCAGTGAAAGGAACTTTGAATGCTCCCGGATACCAAAACATTTTGGACAATTCCACGCTCCCAACCTTGTGGGAACAGTTTGCACCAGTGCGCAAAGCAAGGTCCACAAAGACATGGATGACAGAGTCTGGTGTGGATGAACTTGACTGGCCTGCACAGAGTCCTGACCTCAACCCGATAGAACACATTTGGGATGAATTAGAACGGAGTGTGAGAGCCAGGCCTTCTCCACCAACATCAGTGTGTGACCTCACCAATGAGGTTTTGGAAAAGTGGTGGAAAATTCCTATAAACACACTCCGCAACCTTGTGGACAGCCTTCCCAGAAGAGTTGAAGCTGTAATAGCTGCAAAAGGTGGACCCACATAAAATTGAACCCTATGGGTTAGGCGTGGGATGGCACTTCAAGTTCATATGCGAGTCAAGGCAAGTGGCCAAATACTTTTGGCAATATAGTGTAACTGCATCATGTCATTCGGCCCCTGTGGGGGGGAAGCGTTGGGGCCGAGAGCAGGCGTTATTTCCCTGCCAGGAGGTCGTCCATGCTTGAAGTTGATGCTCTAGCGGGGCAATGGCCAGTAAATCAGGTCAGCACCCGCAAACGCGACGGCTAAAAACAACCACGTCGCGGGCCGTGGGCGGGCGAGGAAGATCAAGTCACTCTGAGCAGAAGTCGGCGCGCGGGCGGGAGACCGTGTTCAGAAATAGTGAGAGGAGGAGGAGGAAGAAATAACACAAACGATGGTGAAAAAAAAAACCCAAGATGCTGTTGGGGCATGATGGTCCACCTCGTTAGGACACCCCACTGTGCCGCCCTCATCTTGTCCTCTGTGTGAACATGACAGCAGATAATATGGAGGTGAAACATCTTCAGGCTGCTATTATACCAATGGTGGGCCGTGCGTTTCCCACCTAGGCCTTCAGTGATGTCCCACTTCAATGATTACCTCTCAAAATACCATCATTGATGTCACCACATGACCATTGCTAGGGAAATACTATAAAGAAACACATTTCCTAGTGGTTAGAGTGTCCGCCCTGAGATCGGTAGGTTGTGAGTTCAAACCCCAGCTGAGTCATAACAAAGACTATAAAAATGGGAGCCATTACCTCCCTGCTTGGCACTCAGCATCAAGGGTTGGAATTGGGGGTTAAATCACCAAAAATGATTCCCGGGCGCGGCACAGCTGCTGCCCACTGCTCCCCTCACCTCCGAGGGGGTGAACAAGGGGATGGGTCAAATTTCACCACACCTAGTGTGTGTGTGACAATCATTGGTACTTTAACTTTAACTTAAAGGCCTACTGAAACCCTGATAGTTTATATATCAATGATGAAATCTTAACATTGCAACACATGCCAATACGGCCGGGTTAACTTATAAAGTGACATTTAAAACTTCCCGGGAAATATCCGGCTGAAACGTCGCGGTATGATGACGTATGCGCGTGACGAAGTCAGAGTAACGGAAGTTATGTTACCCGTAGAATCCTATACAAAAAGCTCTGTTTTCATTTCATAATTCCACAGTATTCTGGACATCTTTTGCAATTTGTTTAATGAACAATGAAGGCTGCAAAGAAGACAGTTGTAGGTGGGATCGGTGTATTAGCAGCGGACTACAGCAACACAACCAGGAGGACTTTGTTGGAGCGCTAGCCGCGCTAGCCGCGCTAGCCGCCGACCTCACCTTGACTTCCTACGTCTCCGGGCCGCCAAACGCATCGGGTGAAGTCCTTCGTCCTTCTGCCGATCGCTGGAACGCAGGTGAGCACGGGTGTTGATGAGTAGATGAGGGCTGGCTGGCGTAGGTGGAGAGCTAATGTTTTTAGCATAGCTCTGTGAGGTCCCGTTGCTAAGTTGCTAAGTTAGTTTCAATGGCGTCGTTAGCACAGCATTGTTAACCTTCGCCAGCCTGGAAAGCATTAACCGTGTATTTACATATCCACGGTTTAATAGTATTGTTGATTTTCTATCTATCCTTCCAGTCAGAGGTTTATTTTTTTGTTTCTATATGCAGTTAAAGCACGATGCTATCACGTTAGCTCGTAGCTAAAGCATTTCGCCGATGTATTGTCGTGGAGATAAAAGGCACTGAATGTCCATTTCGCGTTCTCGACTCTCATTTTCAAGAGGATATAGTATCCGAGGTGGTTTAAAATACAAATCCGTGATCCACAATAAAAAAAGGAGAGTGTGGAATCCAATGAGCCAGCTTGTACCTAAGTTACGGTCAGAGCGAAAAAAGATACGTCCATCACTGTCTCTCAAGTCCTTCACTGTAACGTTCCTCATCTACGAATCTTTCATCCTCGCTCAAATTAATGGGGTAATCATTACTTTCTCGGTCCGAATCTCTCTCGCTCCATTGTAAACAATGGGGAATTGTGAGGAATACTAGCTCCTGTGACGTCACGCTACTTCCGGTACAGGCAAGGCTTTTTTTTATCAGCGAGCAAAAGTTGCGAACTTTATCGTCGATTTTCTCTACTAAATCCTTTCAGCAAAAATATGGCAATACCGCAAAATGATCAAGTATGACACATAGAATGGATCTGCTATTCCCGTTTAAATTAGAAAAAAATCATTTCAGTAGGCCTTTAAGAAAAAGGATCCTTAAATGTGCAGCAATACACCTCATCTTTCCCACCCACATCAATTCTTTTTATATTTTTTATACAATAAACTATGCCAAAAAAACTCATAACAGACATACCTTTTTTTGGGAAAAAAACAAAAACGGGGCGTCACACACAGTCCACGGCAAACAGAATCTCTCTCCACTAAAGAATAAAGAAAACAATACACACTCATATTAATGCTACAGCGGCACACAAGATGTCCACACAGACACACAGCAGAGCCCCTGACCCGTGCACAAACTCATGAGACGGGAGACCCCGCAACAACTGCCGCTAGCAGTAAGCTAATCAAGCTAATCCACACATCCTTTAGCATACAAAAGTTCGTTTTTTTTCAACAATTCAACAACCATTCGGGAATTCAACACACATGCACACCAACAAGTCACAAGACAGTGTGCATTCCCACAAAACACTTTTAAAAGCGACAACCAAAAAGTTTATTAAAAAAACAAAGGGAGAGAGACATAAAAGTGATTTACCAGTTCCGAGCGTCAGTGCTCACTGAAGCTGGTCACAAAGGTGCGACGCCAAATCACCCCCCCGGGAAACAAAAAGGTATGTAACGGAAAATAATAGAGTGGTACCTATTTACAATGAGAAACACTTTTGGGGAAGTTCACAACAAAAAATGATGTGAATAATTGACCAAAATTAAAATAAAATAAAATAAAATTTAGCTCGGCTACATATACGCTCTCTCTATTGGTCATACGCTAAGCCAGTGGTTCTCAACCTTTTTTAAGTGATGTACCCCCTGTGAAATTTTTTTTAATTCAAGTACCCCCTAATCAGAGCAAAGCATTTTTGGTTGAAAAAAAGAGATAAAGAAGCATTGGCGTTGTTAGGCCTATTTTAAGGGGGCTCAAGCCCCCCTAAAATGTTCTAAAGCCCCCCTAAATAATTTGGTGTTTAAAAATACATGCCGACATATTCATTATAAAGTGGCCCGAATATGAGTTTGAATAAATAATCATATAACCTGTCATTATTCACTCAGTTTCCCCTCACTTCATAGCGTAAGGTAGAGAGCCCCTTTAGTGTGTCGGTATCCAATCCATTCCACTTGTTCATATAGAAAATGCCCACATCACTCAAAATCCAGTCCGCATTTTCTCTGCGACCTTGCTTGCGGTCGTTGGACTTGTTCATATAGAAAATGCCCACATCACTCAAAATCCAGTTCGCATTTTCTCTGCGACCTTGCTTGCGGTCCCGCAGGTGTACGAAGCACATTAGCACACAGCACTGCAGAACAAGAACCTTGTGTCTGCAATTGTAAATAATTTAGTTTTTAAGTTTTGTGTTTCTTGTACAATCTATATAAAGTAATATACATTAGCCTATTGTTAAAATAATGAAAAAAACATCATTAAATATATTTGTTTTATTGTATTGTTACATTAATAGCTGTTGTATTATTATAGGATGGCTTGTTAAACATTTCATAGGATTTTCAGAGGGTGGAAAAACCAAGACATTTAATATAAAATGTAAAATGAATAAATACATAAAAAGAAAAAGGAAAAAAATGGTTAAAAGCCGTCGTCCCGGGGAGCATTTAATTTCGTCCCGTGCATTTTTTTTACCGTCCCCGGGACGATGGGACTACGCTAATCACAAGCCCTGGAAGTTACATTTTATTGTTTGCATTATTTGTTTCAGCATTGCACTTTGAAGATGGTCCCTCAGCTCTTTGACAGCTTTGGCTCTTTTTCAGATAAGCAGACGGACTCTAAGTCTTTCTTATTTACAGTATATATAAACCTTTCTCATTTCTATTCAGACTTCCAAATATATTTAATTTCCTTAACGGCTTGCCATAATATATATAAATATATATATATATATATATATATATATATATATATATATATATATATATATATATATATATATATATATATATATATATATATATATATATATATATATATATATATATATATATATATATATAAAAGCCAAATTATCCCGATCCAGATATTATATTATATTAATATTTATATTATAATAATATTTCCAGGGCTTGAATTTACAACCATTTTAGTCACATATGTGCCCAAAATGCAATCTGTGCAACTTCAAAATATTTGGGAACAAACAATTATTGTATTGTGAGCTAAAGTGGTGTCATTAGCCTCTATGTTGTGAATGAATAACATAGAGGCTAATGCCATGACTTTCATTGTGTTTCAGTGTATCTTGAAGGATCATGCAAGTAATTGTTTCTTGTTGATGCTGTAAACAAAATGTCACTGTGCAAACCCATGTTTGTTGTTGTACTGAACACAGATTGAAAATAAACCCACTGAAATAATAATAATAACAATGATTAATTTCTAAGTCTTTGTTAGCCGTTTGTGAAGTTTTGTGCTCGTGCGCTACGTTCGCTCGCATCCTGTGCATCTCCTGGGGGCTAAGCCCCCCCTGTCCTTAAAAGCTAGTGACGCCCCTGAAAAGAAGTAAAATACAGCACTATGTATTCAGTTTCTGATTTATTAAAGGCCTACTGAAATTTTTTTTTTTAAATTTAAACGGGGATAGCAGATCTATTCTATGTGTCATACTTGATCATTTCGCGATATTGCCATATTTTTGCTGAAAGGATTAAGTATAGAACAACGACGATAAAGATCGCAACTTTTGGTATCTGATAAAAAAAAGGCTTGCCACTACCGGAAGTAGCGTGACGTAGTCGGGTGAACATATCCGCAAAGTTCCCTATTGTTTACAATGATGGCCGCCAGAAGTGAGAGAGATTCGGACCGAGAAAGCGACGATTTCCCCATTAATTTGAGCGAGGATGAAAGATTTGTGGATGAGGAAAGTGCAAGTGAAGGACTAGTGGGGAGTGAAAGCTATTCAGATAGGGAAGATGCTGTGAGAGCCGGGGGTGACCTGATATTCAGCTGGGAATGACTACAACAGTAAATAAACACAAGACATATATATATTCTATTAGCCACAACACAACCAGGCTTATATTTAATATGCCACAAATTAATCCCGCATAACAAACACCTAGGTGTTTGTTATGCTAGCTCCTAGCTCCTAGCTACTAGCTCGAGCTAGTTATAGCAAGCGATCAAATGTTTGGAAGCGTACTCACGGTATCGCGTCTGTGTATCCAAATCAAAGTCCTCTGTTGTCCGAGTTCTTCGATCTTGACTGCATCTTTCGGGAATGTAAACAAAGAAACACCGACTGTGTTGTGTTGCTGAATTCTCTCGCAAAATACTCCGCTTCGCACCGACAACTTTCTTCTTTGCTTGCTCAGCTTCTTTCTCCATAATGCAATGAACAAATTGCAACAGATTCACCAACACAGATGTCCAGAATACTGTGGAATAATGACATGAAAACAGAGCTATTTGGTATTGGCTTCAATGGAGAAGCCATACCTCTGTTAAACTGGCTACGTCACGCGCATACGTCATCCTCCAAAGGAATTTTCAACCGGAAGTTTAGCGGGAAATTTAAAATTGCACTTTATAAGTTAACCCGGCCGTATTGGCATGTGTTGCAATGTTAAGATTTCATCATTGATGTATAAACTATCAGACTGCGTGGTCAGTAGTAGTGGGTTTCAGTAGGCCTTTAAATTGTATAACAGTGCAAAAATATTGCTCATTTGTTGTGGTCTTTCTTGAACTATTTGGAAAAAAAGATATAAAAATAACTAAAAACTTGTTGAAAAATAAACAAGTGATTCAATTATAAATAAAGATTTCTACACATAGAAGTAATCATCAACTTAAAGTGCCCTCTTTGGGGATTGTAATAGAGATCCATCTGGATTCATGAACTTAATTCTAAAAATTTCTTCACAAAAAAATAAATCTCTAACATCAATATTTATGGAACATGTCCACAAAAAATCTAGCTGTCAACACTGAATATTGCATTGTTGCATTTCTTTTCACAGTTCTTTTTGACAAGACATTTAAAAAAAATCTCACGTACCCCTTGGCATACCTTCGCGTACCCCCATTTGAGAACCACTGCGCTAAGCGCCTCCCGTACATTGGGGGGGCGCTTATTCGTTTTACCGTGGATAATGATAATAAATGATAACTGAATTATTTTTTCCGGTTGACCTATGACGTCACACTAGGATTTGCGGATCCTTGCAACTTGTTTTTAAGTGATGTCCGCTGTAATATTGCCACAGATTACAACTATTATGTCTAATGTCTATGTTTATGTTAAATAGCAGACAGCATCAATAAATTATCTTGGATTGCGCTACGAACATGACGCTGGTACCAAGGAATGTATCTGGACGGATGCAGGTCGGATGCAATGAAAGACCGGCGGAAGAGTTTTTTCGAGGGAATTTTCGGACAAAAATCATGGAAACAAAACTTTGAAATGTCTTAAAGTTCATCCAAAAGACTCAGTGGATTGATGGAAGGAGTTTTAAATCCGAAGGAATAGACCGTTCGTGCCCCGACTGAGGAAGTTGTGCTGAAAGTTCATCAGTTTTGAGTGCACAAATGCAGCGTAAAGAGCTTTGTGTACTCTTTGTTCGCCTTTAATATACCTGCTTCATTCTATTTCATCTCATTCCTATTTAGTTCGGGAGTCCGAATGAAGCCGACATTCTACATTTCCTTAGCTACCTTCTTCAATAAATCTCTTGCATCTGTTTTTCTACCATCGATGCACTTCAAAATGTTCTGTTCTTTTAATTTGTGAAGCAAATAAACGTATAAGGTAAGACATACACTACCGTTCAAAAGTTTGGGGTCACCCAAACAATTTTGTGGAATAGCCTTCATTTCTAAGAACAACAATAGACTGTCAAGTTTCAGATGAAAGTTCTCTTTTTCTGGCCATTTTGAGCGTTTAATTGACCCCACAAATGTGATGCTCCAGAAACTCAATCTGCTCAAAGGAAGGTCAGTTTTGTAGCTTCTGTAACGAGCTAAACTATTTTCAGATGTGTGAACATGATTGCACAAGGCTTTTCTAATCATCAATTAGCCTTCTGAGCCAATGAGCAAACACATTGTACCATTAGAACACTGGAGTGATAGTTTCTGGAAATGGGCCTCTATACACCTATGTAGATATTGCACCAAAAACCAGACATTTGCAGCTAGAATAGTCATTTACCACATTACCAATGTATAGAGTGTATTTCTTTAAAGATAAGACTAATTTAGAGTTATCTTCATTGAAAAGTACAGTGCTTTTCCTTCAAAAATAAGGACATTTCAATGTGACCCCAAACTTTTGAACGGTAGTGTATTATCTAGCGTTTTGTTTCGCAATATTATGCAAAGGCAACTTTTCTTACCTTCTGGTACCTGCTGATCTGTATTTGGGATCTGCTTAAGTCCTGAATAATTGTGCGCATCCGCCTTTGTGGTCCGTAGTCGATAAGCTTTTTCTTTTTCTCTACCTTCTTGTTATGGGACATTCATCCTGCGCTGTTGCCATTTCTAATATAAAGTAGTGTAAAGTTCTTACTTATGTCTGTCAGTAAACTCGCCATGAAAGCGCTAAAACATACCGGTGTAGTGAGTTTACATTATTCACCCAAGGAACTTTAGTTATTAGAGAGTTCCGGTCGGACGGTTTTCACGAGACAAATTTCGGGCGTTGTTATTGCACTAGTTAGCCACGGATGAGGAGATGCTGCTCCTTTTTATTACAATTGTTTTCATTGAATGGCATCTGCTTCCGGGTTGTATCCCACGCGTTGAGGCTGGCGCATGCGCAATACGAAGGGTTCTCTTCTGCCTGCTTTTTACCAATTAAATAATAAATAGTAAATTAAATAATTAAATTAAATTAAATTAAATAATAAATATTAAATAAATAAAATTAAATAGTAATTAAATAGTAAATAAATTAAATAGTAGTAAATAAATTAAATTAAATTAAATTAAATAAATAAATTAAATTAAATAATAAATAGTAAATAAATAGTTAGACCGACTTTTCAAAAACCGAACACAGTCGGATTATGGTGTTTCCATTGGTTGCAGGAGGCTTATTTAGAGCCTAACTGTTTGAGAAAACGGACTAATTTAGTGCATGTACTGACTGTCACACTTCCAATAAAAATAAACCAATCGTTCACGTTAATGAGCCAGTCAATGGATTTGGTTAGTTTGTGAATATCACAACCCTTCCGTCTTTTGATCAAATTTGATACTCTAACATTTAACAAAAGTAGAACAAATGAAAATACAACTAAACTAAGACTAAACAGAAGACAATTAATTTACAGTTCTAATCATAATTTGCATTTTTTAACTCACTTTTTACGTCTCTCACCACGTTGCTCCTCTTTCATACAGCGTCCATTGTAGGGTTGTACGGTATACCGGTATTAGTATAGTACCGCGATACTCTGAAAAGTAGCAGTCCGTTTCTTACAAGTATCATCCCTGCAGGACAAGGAATAACTAAACATGTTTCACTACACACCGTAGCTCACCGGCGTCAAAATGTAAACAAACACTGAGGGTGGATCTACACCTAACATCCACTGTAATGATACCAAGTACAGTAGCATATCAAGTCGATACTTCTATGATTACGTCGATATTTTTTGGCATCACAACATCTTTAGTTTATAAACTCAGGAAATATGTCCCTGAACACATGAGGACTTTGAATACGACCAATGTATGATCCTGTAACGACTTGGTATTGGATTGATACCCAAATTTGTGGTATCATCCAAAACTAATGTAAAGTATCAAACAGAAGAATAAAGTATTATTACATTTTAACAGAAGTGTAGATAGAACATGTTAAAAGAGAACGTGGGCAGATATTAACAGTAAATGAACATGTAGATTAATAATTAATTTTCTACCACTTGTCCTTAACCTCTTAAGGCCCAAGCTGTTTGTTTACATGCTTTTTTTTATTTCTCTTTGCTATTTGGGCTTATTGGACCCTAATTAGAATAAAAACTAAAAATCATCTTTTGATATGATGTACTTAGTCCATAAGTACACAAACGTGTACTTCATGCAAATTTTTATTTTTACACTTTTTTTTCCAAATTCCATTGTATTTTTATACTCTTCTGACACCACCAGATGGCAGTATAAGTGTCCACATAAGCGGCCATAAGACCCCAATTCAGTAGTGTACACAATTTTGGAAATAAGAGGTAAAAGTTGCTGTCCACGCATCTTAATGATGTTGACTAAATAATAGAATGATACATGACACAATATGTTACTGCATATGTCAGCAGCTAAATTAGGAGTCTTTGTTTGTTTACTTACTACTAAAAAGACAAGTTGTCTTGTATGTTCACTATTTTGTTTAAGGACAAACTTGCAAAAAGAAACATATGTTTAATGTACCCTAAGATTTTTTGTTAAAATAAAGACAATATGGGTAAATGGGTTATACTTGTATAGCGCTTTTCTACCTTCAAGGTACTCAAAGCGCTTTGACACTATTTCCACATTCACCCATTCACACACACATTCACACACTGATGGCGGGAGCTGCCATGCAAGGCCCTAACCACGACCCATCAGGAGCAAGGGTGAAGTGTCTTGCTCAAGGACACAACAGACGTGACGAAGTTGGTAGAAGGTGGGGATCGAACCAGGAACCCTCAGGTTGATGGCACGGCCACTCTCCCAACTGCGCCACGCCGTCCCCAATAATGAAATTTTTTGTGGTCCCCTTTATTTAGAAAAGTACCGAAACGTTTCAAAAATAATTTTGGTATTGTCAGGTTCAAACACTGATGACATCTATTAAACAAGACAAGAAGCAAGGAATTAAACAGAGACAGAATTAAATTTGGCTCAATTGAGAGGGACGGCGTGGCGAAGTTGGTAGAGTGGCTGTGCCAGCAATCGGAGTGTTGCTGGTTACTGGGGTTCAATTCCCACCTTCTACCTTCCTAGTCACGTCCGTTGTGTCCTTGGGCAAGACACTTCACCCTTTGCCTCTGATGGCTGCTGGTTAGCGCCTTGCATGGCAGCTCCCGCCATCAGTGTGTGAATGTGTGTGTGAATGGGTGAATGTGGAAATACTGTCAAAGCGCTTTGAGTACCTTGAAGGTAGAAAAGCGCTATACAAGTATAACCCATTTATCATTGGGTCTGGACTGTACTCTTTGTACAGTTCCACCACGCTCTGACGAAAGATTGTACGCCTCTTCTTTTATTTGGACTTTCCCTGATTACATGGCTACAGCTGTTTCTAAGGGAGGGGGGTCGTAAACAGCCCTCGCCCTTATCACAAAACGGCTCAAAGAAAAGGTTGTAAAACAGTTCAAAGAAGAAGTTCTTGGAGATTTCTCCGCTTTGTAGATCTCGGGTCAAGACAAAATCTTTCTGTGGATTACAATACATCAAAGGAACAGAACACCTTCATGTTGCTTCCCATCCTACACAGTGGAGTTTTACAAGCCTTCTTTTTGGTAGGAGCAAAGACAGCTTTTGTCTTTTCACCTGGAACTCATGGCAACACAAAGTTTTGTGATAACTTAGATACAATTATTCTGACAGGTATTGGTACCAAAATGTTGGTATCGGGTAACACTAGTCCATTGTAATCAATCATGCAAATGAGGCAATGATGTCATCTATCAACAACTAGCAACTTTTATAACCCTAACCCTAACCCAATAACTACTTTCCTTACTGAGGAGTTGGCAACACAGGAAGATGAAGAGCGATCTGAAGAGATTGAGGACAGTTGTAGAAGAGATACAAATTGAGAACACAGACGCAGAGGATGAGACAGAAGAGCCAGCGGAGAAAACAGTGGAGAGGTTTTTCACTTCTAATTTCTGGTTAATTAACACGGAGCTGTCGGAGGTGAGAATATCAGTCTTAAGTATAAATCGTTGTTAGAAAAGGTTAACATTTTTAAGTCCCAGTCTTGTTATTTTCTGAAACTTGGCAGCCTTGTGTACACACACGGCTCAGTGGCCTTAAAGCTACACACACACACACAAACACACACACACACACACACACGGCTCATTAGCATTGAGGCTACACGCACACAAACAGCTGAAATGATGTCAGCAGTATTCAGCAGATAAAGAACATGTTTACTTTTGTTTACTGAGATAAAAGAAAAAGGCTGAGGCGGAACACTGCGATAATGTTCCGCTGTGGAGAAGCTCCTCCAGAGGCTTTCAACAAATGTCACAACGCCCGAGAAAAGCGACTTGAGAACGAATCCATCACCTCCCTCCTCCAAGGACTGTCCTCTTGACCGACTTCCCCTCGCGTCCCCCCGTTCTTGGCGAGCAGCTCTAAGCACCTTTTAGCACCTCGCTGCTGTGCTAGCATGTCTCTTGTTTGCCAGCCTGACTGCTGCCGGACAGCTCTTCAATCACTGACATCACGGCAGTAAAACGGCTGATCAAACAAAACGAAAGTCGTCGTCTCCGACACACTAGCAGCGGAAGCTACTCTCCAATCAGCTAAAGTTCCAGTGGTTCTTAACCTGGGTTCGATTGAACCCTAGGGGTTGGGTGAGTCGGGCTCAGGGGTTCGGTGGAGGTCAAGACACACCCGACTCATCGTGTAAATAAAAACTTCTCCCTATTATTATATTACGGATACGGCAACAGCTGACTGATTTGCAGGTGTGTAATTTGTTGTGAGTTTATGCAGTGTGTTGGTTTTGTTGTTTGAACAAGGTGATGTTCATGCGCGGTTCATTTTGTGCACCAGTAATAAAACATGGTAACACTTTAGTATGGGGAACATATTCACCATTAATTAGTTGCTTATTAACATGCAAATTAGTAACATATTGGCTCTTATCTAGTCATTATTAAGTACTTATTAATGCCTTATTCGGCATGGCCTTATTATAACCCTAACCCTCTAACCCTGGCCCTAACCCGAACCCTAACCCTAACCCTAACCCTAACCCGAACCCTACCCTAACCCTAACCAAATAACTCTAAATTAAGTCTTTGTTACTTAGAATATGTTCCCCATACTAAAGTGTTACCAAAAACATATAATAACTTTGTCTTGAATTGGAAAAAAAAGAAGGGTTCGGTGAATGCGCATCTGAAACTGGTGGGGTTCGGTACCTCCAACAAGGTTAAGAACAACAGACTCAATAACTCCGTTTTGGTGAATTTGTGAAACTAAAACAAATACAAAAAGAATGCCATTGTAAGTTAATAATACCAACGCAGACACTTGTAAACATGTTAGCATATTCGCTAAAGCATCAGAGAATAGATTTCAAAATCCTCCTGCTCACATATAAATCACTACATGGTCTAGGGCCCAAGTATATCACTGATATGCTCCCACTATATACGCCCTCTAGATCACTAAGATCTTCTGAGACCAATCTGTTAGCGGTTCCAAGAGTAAACTCAAATCAAGGGAGATCATCATTCAGTCACTATGCAACACATAGCTGGAATAAACTTCCTGAAGATGTCAGACTCTCCCCAACTCTCACTACTTTTAAAACTAGACTGAAGACTTTTATGTTCACCTTAGCTTTCAGCTAAATCTTTTAATCTTTTAACTTTTAACGTCTGCACTGTTTTTATTTTTTTTATTTTTATTTTTATTGTCTGCATTTTAATTTTGCTTTTATTTTCTTTCATTTCACTTTGTTGTCTGTGAAGCACTTTGAGTCTGCCTTGTGTATGAAAAGCGCTATACAAATAAAGTTGCCTTGCCTTGCCTTGCCTAAAGCTAATGACGCTAGCTTGATTACTGTACGATAGCACGTACAAATATGAATGAAAACACTCCACAAGACAACACACATGGGACGGATTAGTAAGTATAAGGAATTTTAGTTATATCGTAAAACTTGCAAATGTTCTTTGGAGTGATGAATGAAGAATCCATACAAGTAGGAATGCTACAAACGGTTAGACTTCCGGTTCAAGGCATGGCACGGGAAGTACATGTTCAACCCGCAGCACCTGGAGGGAGTAAAGTAATCCAAAAGATGGCGCCATAGCACAAACAATAACACACCTTACCAGTGTTTTCTGAAAACTATTTGTTGAGTACAAAACGTTATGGGCGTTCCATAACTTACACACCCCCATACCATCACAGATGCTGGCTTTTCAACTTTTCCCCTATGGTTCTTTTCCTATTTGGTCCGGAGGACACGACGTCCACAGTTTCCAAAAACAATTTGAAATGTGGACTCGTCAGATCACAGAACACTTTTGCACGTTGCATCAGTCCATCTTCGATGAGCTCGGACCCAGCGAAGCTAGCAGCGTTTCTGGGTGTTGTTGATAAATGGCTTTCGCTTTGCATAGTAGAGTTTTAACTTGCACTTACAGATGTAGCGACAAACTGTAGTTACTGACAGTAGTTTTCTGAAGTGTTCCTGAGCCCATGTGGTGATATCCTTTACACACTGATGTCGCTTTTTGATGCAGTACCGCCTCAGGGATCGAAAGTCACGGGCATTCGATGATGGTTTTCGGCCTTGTCGCTTACGTGCAGTGATTTCTCCAGATTCTTTGAACCTTTTGATGATATTACGGACCGTAGATGGTGAAATCCTTAAATTCCTTGCAATAGCTGGTTGAGAAATGTTGTTCTTAAACTGTTATTTACCATTTACACAACGTGCCAACTTCACTGGTTTTGGGGTTTGTACATTGTCTCAGTGTGAGACAAATAGATGCATACTGTGTGTATATATATATATATATATATATATATATATATATATATATATATATATATATATATATATATATATATATATATATATATATATATATATATATATATATATATATATATATATGTTGTGTATCCCCTATCTTTGTTCTGGTTGGCTGCTTGCACTCGATGTTGTGTGTGCGTACATGTAGCACATTAGCATTAGCATTAGATGTGTTGTAGACAACATGACTGTTAAGAGATGAGCCAGGCGGAGGAAGACACACTTCTAAAAATAGTCAGGGACGTGTCTCTCCGGGGGCGCGTGCTTGCATGTTGTGTGTGTGTGTGTGTGTGTGTGTGTGTGTGTGTGTGTGTGTGTGTGTGTGTGTGTGTGTGTGTGTGTGTGTGTGTGTGTGTGTGTGTGTGTGTGTGTGTCTTTTTACCCGTGACATTCAATGGCAACAGAAAAAAATACATGAATACACAGCATGAAATGTTGATCTCTAGTCACAGCCTGGGGATACACACACAAACACATACACACATACACACAAACACACCCACACACACACACACACTAATAGTGACACAGTTCAGTTTTGGAACCTGAGGGCCGACAGGCAATGTAGCGTCTTTATGTCAGTCATTTAGCATTAATGATCGCACAGTAACAGCAGTGAATTAAAAAAACACATCTATTAAAAAGCACATCTATTTAAAAGTATTTTAAAACAGGTGTAGTAAAACAGGTATATTTTAAGACAAGTGTGTTAAAAAACAGGTATATTTTAAAACAAGTGAAGTAAAACAGGTATATTCTAAAACAGGTGTGTTAAAACAAGTATATTCTAAAACAAGTGTAGTAAAAACAGGTATATTTATAACAAGTGTAGTAAAAACGGGTATATTTTAAAACAGGTGTAGTAAAAAGAGGTATATTTTAAAACAGGTGTAGTAAAAACAGGTATATTTTAAAACAAGTGTAGTAAAAACAGGTGTGTTAAAAAACAGGTATATTTTAAAATAGGTGTAGTAAAACATGTATATTCTAAAACAGGTGTGTTAAAAACAAGTATATTTTAAAACAAGTGTAGTAAAACAGGTATATTCTAAAACAGGTGTGTTAAGAACAGGTATATTCTAAAACAGGTGTAGTAAAAACAAGTGTGTTAAAAACAGGTATATTTTAAAACAGGTGTAGTAAAATAGGTGTTTTAAAATAGGGTATTTTAAAACGGGTGTAGTAAAACAGGTATATTTTAAGACAAGTGTAGTAAAACAGGTATATTCTAAAACAGGTGTGTTAAAAACAAGTATTTTTAAAACAAGTGTAGTAAAAACAGGTGTGTTAAAAAAAGGTATATTCTAAAACGGGTGTAGTAAAAACAGGTATATTTTAAAGCAGGTGTAGTAAAAACAGGTGTGTTAAAAACAGGTATTTTAAAACGGGTGTATTAAAATAGATATATTTTAAGACAAGTGTGTTAAAAACAGATATATTTTAAAACAAGTGTAGTAAAAACAGGTGTAGTAAAAACAGATATATTTTAAAACAGGTGTAGTAAATACAGATATATTTTAAAACAGGTGTAGTAAAATAGGTGTGTAAAAACAGGTATTTTAAAACAGGTGTATTAAAATAAATATATTTTAAGACAAGTGTGTTAAAAACAGGTATATTTTAAAACAGGTGTATTAAAACAGGTATATTTTAAAACAAGTGTAGTAAAACAGGTATAGTCTAAAACAGGTGTAGTAAAAACAGGTATATTTTAAAACAGGTGTAGTAAAATAGGTGTTAAAAACAGGTATTTTAAAACGGGTGTATTAAAACAGATATATTTTAAGACAAATGTGTTAAAAACAGGTATATTTTAAGACAAGTGTGTTAAAAAACAGGTATGGGGCGGCATGGCGTTGTGGGTAGAGCGCCCGTGTCAGAAACCTGAGGGTTGCGGGTTCGCTCCCCGCCTCTTACCATGCCGTTGTGTCCTTGGGCAGGACACTTCACCCTTGCCCCCGGTGCCGCTCACACCGGTGAATGAATGTTGAATGAATGATAGGTGGTGGTCGGAGGGGCCGTAGGCGCTGATTGGCAGCCACGCTTCCGTCAGTCTACCCCAGGGCAGCGGTGGCTACGAAAGTAGCTTACCACCACCAGGTGTGAATGAATGATGGGTTTTTAACATGTAAAGCGACTTTGGGTACTTAGAAAAGCGCTATATAAATCCCAGGTATTATTATTATTATTATTATTATATTTTAAATAAACATTGATTGATTGATTGAAAACAAGTGTCGTAAAAACAGGTATATTTTAAAACAGGTGTGTTAAAAAAGAGGTATATTTTAAAACATGTGTCGTAAAAACAGGTATATTTTAAAACAGGTGTAGTAAAACAGGTATATTCTAAAACAGGTGTATTAAAACAGGTATATTTTAAAACATGTGTAGTAAAACAGGTATATTCTAAAACAGGTGTGTTAAAAACAAGTAAAACAAGTGTCGTAAAAACAGGTGTGTTAACAACAGGTACATCGTAAAACGGGTGTATATTAAAAGGTGTGCACGGCGGGGCTGCAGCTGAACCTCTTCCTTCACACTTATTGGGGACAAGAGGAAATCCAGTCGCTCATAAAGATGCTGGCAGTCGGCCCAAAAACACAAAACGTCTGCTCGGCGTTAATTTAAAGCTCGGCTGCTCCACGCCTTCAATGGCTGCAGGGTCGCCGAGAGGCCGACTGTTAATTTCATCCGGCGAGGGCGTGCCAGGGCGTGATGTTAACAGCCGGGTCAACGTCCTGACAATTGATGTCGTTTATAGTCGCTAACATCTGTGTGTCGGGCTGCAGCAACCACACACTTCAAAAACTATTTTATGAAAAAAAATGACTGAAATGAGGATTTTCTCTACCTAAAAAGTGACATAATTAATGGTCTCTAACCACTTCACTGTCCAGTGTCGTTTAAGTTCAAGTTAAGATACCAATGATTGTCACACACACACTAGGTGTGGCGAAATTATTCTCTGCATTGGACCCATCACCCTTGATCACCCCGTGGGAGGTGAGGGGAGGAGTGAGCAGCAGCGGTGGCCACGCCCGGGAATCATTTTTGGTGATTTAACCCCCAATTCCAACCCTGGAAGCTGAGTGCCAAGCAGGAAGGTAATGGCTCCCATTTTTATAGTCTTTGGTATGACTCGTCCGGGGTTTGAACTCACAACCTACCGATCTCAGGGCGGACACTCTAACCCAGGGGTGGGCAATTAATTTTTACCGGGGGCCGCATGAGCAACCTGAGCAGTGCTGGAGGGCCACACCGACAATATTTCAGTTAAATTTTGCTCAAATTATTTTTGATATACCGTAAGATAAATAATAATAATAATAATTTCATTTAACCTAACTTAACTTTATACAAAAGCAGATTGCTTTTGATGGTTTTATTTTTTAACACTGTCTTACACAATACTTCCTGATGTATAATACAATGCAAAAATGTCCATTTCTGTCACTTTATCCTGCCTCCACTTTAAAAGTCCAACATTTTTCCCCGTCAGATTTGGACAACCATCTGTTGTCGCACCTGCCAGCTTGTCCCATTTCAGTCCTAACATGTCCAAACACGCATTTACCTATGTGAACAAGTCGTTACATGTGGTTGTCTCTTTAATTGACTGCATGGCTGCCAGCTACTCCGTGATTTGAAAGTCTGCAGTTATTCCATGTAAGATGAGCAGCTGGGCGGTGTCACGTACATCGCAGCTCTCATCCAAAGCCAGCGAAAAACAGTCAAAGTCGGCCGTTCTGTTCTTCAGCTGAAGCTCCAGGTTTCCAGCGATGGTCTCAACCCGCCTTGTTACAGTGCGTCGGGAGAGTGACACGTTCTCAAATGCGCCCCTCTTCTTCGGGGCATATCAGCGCAACAGAGTCCAATAAGCACTCCTTAATAAACTCTCCATCAGAAAACGCCTTACTTTTTCTGGCGATTTTGTGAGAAATGACGAAACTTGTCCTGACAGCTGCATCTCTGGGGGTGTGAAATATGGCAAAAAGTCGCTCTTCATCAGACAGATTCCGGTATTTTTCCTCGTGCTTCGTCGTGTAGTGGCGATTCAAATTATATTCTTTAAACACAGCAAGCTGTGTACCACAATTTAAGCACACGGCTTTACCTTTAATTTCTGTAAAGAAATACTTGGCAGTCCATGTCTTGTTGAAAACACGCCATTCGTCATCAACTTTTCACTTTTTAAGCATCTCGGGGATAACCGGGCATCACTTGTCGCTGTGCACCTTCACTCACAGGTTACACACGGACATACGCCCATAAATAACACTTTTCAAAATAAAAGCAGCACAGTCGTATTGCACGCACGACATAGATGTTTTTTCAACTTTATTTTGTAATTTGTGATTGCCGCTGTTCACGTTCACTCATAATCGCGCACGAGCACACGTCCACACGGAAGAAATACAAATAACGCTTTTCAAAACAAAAGCAGCACCGTTGTATTGCACACTCGACATAGATACTTTTTAAATTTATTTTGTAATGTATGATTGGCCTCACGCGGGGCGGACAGGGACGCACAAAGGGCCGGATGTGGCCCGCGGGCCGCAGAATGCCCAGGTCTGCTCTAACCACGAGGCCGCTGAGTAGTCACAAAACATGTGGACCAGATAACCAAGTCCCATTTTCTTTCTTCCACTGCCTTTGCTTTTTTTTTTTTTCTTCCTTTGTCTTCCTCAGCTGCAGGAGTCAGCATGTTTCCACCGCCTCTGTGCTCGGCGTATCCCGGGAACGTCCTATTCCCAGACGCCTCTCTCTGGGGCACGCTGTCATACGCCGCGTCCACCGCCGCACGTTCCGTGACGGATGTGTGCTGCTTCCACAAAGCACCACGTGTGTGCTGAGTCACGCAAGAAACTGTTGGATTCTGCCTGGCGTGGAAAAAGTTACGTCGAAGCGCGATGCTAAAATGAGCTTTAACAGTGCTTCCGGAAGGTATTCACAGAGCTTCACTTTTTTCCACATTTTGTTACGTTACAGCAGACCTGGGCATTCTGCGGCCCGCGGGCCACATCCGGCCCTTTGTACGTCCCTGTCCGGCCCGCGTGAGGCCAATCATAAATTACAAAATACATTTTAAAAAGTATCTATTTCGAGTGTGCAATACAACGGTGCTGCTTTTGTTTTGAAAAGCGTTATTTGTAATACTTCCGTGTGGACGTATGCTCGTGCGTGCAGCGGCAATCACAAATTACAAAATAAATTTTAAACATCTATGTCGTGCGTTCAATACAACCATACTTGCCAACCTTGAGACCTCCAATATCGGGAGGTGGGGGGGGGGGGGGGGGGGGGGGGTGGGCTTGGTCTGGGGTGGGGGGGTCGGGGTGGTTGGGGGCGGGGTCGTGGTTGGGGGCGTGGTTATTTACAGCTAGAATTCACCAACTCGAGTATTTCATATATATATATATATATATGTATATATATATATATATATATATATATATATATATATATGTCTTAATTAGATTATCCAAAAAATAGTGCTCGATACCGTGGTAGAGCGTAATATGTATGTGTGGGAAAAAATCACAAGACTATTTCATCTCTACAGGCCTGTTTCATGAGGGGTTTCCTCAATCCTCAGGAGACTTTTCCTGAGGATTGAGGAATCCCCTCATGAAACAGGCCTGTAGAGATGAAATAGTCTTGTGATTTTTTTCCCACACATACATATATATATATATATATATATATATATATATATATATATATATATATATATATATATATATATATATGTATGTATGTATGTATGTATGTATGTATGTATGTATGTATGTATGTATGTATGTATGTATGTATGTATGTATGTATATATATATATATGTATGTGTGGGAAAAAATCACACATACATATATACATATATATATATATATATATATATATATATATGTATGTGTGGGAAAAATCACAAGACTATTTCATCTCTACAGGCCTGTTTCATGAGGGGTTTTCCTCAATCCTCAGGAGATTTTGGTCTACAGTGCGTCTCCTGAGGATTGAGGAAAACCCCTCATGAAACAGGCCTGTAGAGATGAAATAGTCTTGTGATTTTTCCCACACATACATATTACGCTCTACCAAGGTATCGAGCACTATTTTTTTGGATAATCTAATTAAGACATATATATATATATATATATATATATATATATATATATATATATATATATATATATATATATATATATATATATATATATATATATATATATGTATGAAATACTTGACTTTCAGTGAATTCTAGCTATAAATATATATATTTTATTTTATTTACATAAAAGAAATACTTGAATTTCAGTGTTCGGTGGCTATCCATTAGATGGCAGTATTGTCCTGTTTAACTTCTCCGTTCATGACTGAGTATATCATTTCGGCCACCGTGTTCAATGGAAAAGTCTGTTCTACATATTTACAGGCACCTTCCCCTTCGAACTGTCCTGGACGAACTGAAATTCTTGTTTCCATTCGTTTTGGAACTTGCAAGCGTATTTATATTGTGGGAAAGCGGACGTGAGAACAGGCTGTCCCCACTCAGTCTCAGGTCCGTATTGAGCTGGAGGGGGCGTGGCCTCCAACTCCGGCTGAATACCGGGAGTTTGTCGGGAGAAAATCTCTGCCGGGAGGTTGTCGGGAGAGGCGCTGAATACCGGGATTCTCCCGCTAAAAACGGGAGGGTTGGCAAGTATGAATACAACTGTGCTGCTTTTGTTTTGAAAAGTGTTATTTATGTGCGTATGTCCTGTGAGTGAAGGCGCAAAGCGACAAGTGATGCACGGTTATCCCGAGACGCTAAAAAAAGAAAAAGTTGATGACGAATGCCGTGTTTTCAACAAGACATGGACTGCCAAGTAAAGGTAAAGCCGTGTGCTTAATTTGTGGTACACATGTTGCTGTGTTTAAAGAATATAGTGTAACCACCTGCTGAAGTTGATGTTGTCTTCTTGAGTTGCGTAAATGAGGAGTGAGGATAGACGTGCGTGTGGAAGGAACGAGATACGTTGAGCTGTGTTAGTATAGGTTGCTCAATATAAGTTTAAAAAGAGCGTCAAACTTGGTGTGCACTTCTTCTGGACGCTACAATTGGTGTCAGAAGTAAAACTTTGCGCATACTGCCGCTGTTTGTGTGGTCAGCCGGCTACGTCATCGGGAGGTACGTGCCACGTGAGGAGCACGCCGCAGAGAGAGAGAGAGGGGGGGGGGGGGGGGGGGGGGAAGGACAGAGGCAGCGTCTACAGGTGCAGCGCACGCTGCTTGCCATGGGGGAATTCCGCCCTCAATGAAGACTCCCAAGTTTGATGGCAAGGCGAACTGGGAGGCATTTCATCCCACTTCTGACATCAATTGTAGCGTCCAGAAGAAGTGCACACCAAGTCTGACGCTCTTTTTAAACTTTTATTGCGCAACCTATACTAACACAGCTCAACTTATCTCGTTCTTTCCACACGCACGTCTATCCTCACTCCTCATTTCCGCAACAGCAACGCTTCCTCCTTCTTCGCCAATCACCTTACAGGCGTGCTACGTTCACAACAAAGAGGATGCAGGATAAAGTGACAGAAATTGAAATTTTTGCATTGTATTACACATCAGGAAGTGTTGTGTAAGAAAGTGTTTAAAAAAAACCCCATCAAAAGCCATCTGCTTTTGTATAAAGATAAGTTAGGTTAAATGAAAATATTATTATTATCTATCTTACGGTATATCAAAAATAATTTAAGCAAAATTTAATTGAAATATTGTCAGTGTGGCCCTCCAGCAGTGCTCGGGTTGCTCATGCGGCCCCCGGTAAAAATTAATTGCCCACCCCTGCGTTACAGCCTATAAAAAGAAATGAATTATTTTTTGTCCTCAAAATTGCACACACATTACCCGTAATGACAGTGAGAGAATGTGTTTTTTAGTTGTTTTTATAATACAGTGGAACCTAAATTTACTGTCAGCGATCCTGTTCTGTCTCCCTGTAATGTTTGATCCTGTTCTGTCTCCCTGGAATGTTTGTCTGCTCTTGAATGGGATTGTGCTGAAAAATCTTAATTTTCTCCCCGGGGATAAATAAAGTATTTCTGATTCTGAACCTATTAGTGCTTGAGCATGGTTCATAAACCAAAAAGTTTGTATAGTGAAGCAGTTTCCCATAAGGATCAATGTAAACATGAATAATTGGTTCAAGCCTCGTCAAAAGTCCCTATTTTAATATTTTTTTAAAAAGAACTGCACACTTTGAAGACACTATCAAGTATATACACACACACATACACATATATATATATATATATATATACATACCAGTGACGTGCGGTGAGGTTCATGGCTGGTGAGGCACTGACTTCATCACAGTCAGATTTACAAACATATGAACCCTAAAGAGTATCTTATTCACCATTTGATTGGCAGCAGTTAACGGGTTATGTTTAAAAGCTCATACCAGCATTCTTCCCTGCTTGGCACTCAGCATCAAGGGTTGGAATTGGGGGTTAAATCACCAAAAATGATTCCCGGGCGCGGCGCCGCTGCTGCCCACTGCTCCCCTCACCTCCCAGGGGGTGAGCAAGGGTGATGGGTCAAATGCAGAGGACAAATTTCACCACACCTAGTGTGTGTGTGACAATCATTGCTACTTTAACTTAACTTTAACTTTACACATACAAACTGTAGCACACAAAAAAGCACATTTAATTAAAAAAAAACGTTATTATGGTCTTACCTTTACTTATAAATGAAGTCCATGCGCCGCTGTTGTGCTGGATTAATGCACCCCTGCCGTAGAATGCACCCCCTGACGGGAGTGTTATATCAACTAAAGCCAACACTTAAACTTTCCACGTGCAAGATTGAATCTATTTAAAAAAGTTTTTTAATAAGAAGCCAAAAAGTGCAAAAACAATAATGTTTGTGTTGGAGGAGTTGTGAATGAATGAAATATGAAATCCGTGCTGCAGTCTGCAGGTGTACCTAATGTTGTGGCCCTGCAGTCATTCACAACTCCTCCAACACGAACATTATTGTTTTTGCACTTTTTGGCTTCTTATTAAAGAACTTTTTTAAATAGATTCAATCTTGCACGTGGAAAGTTTAAGTGTGGGCTTTAGTTGATATAACACTCCCGTCAGGGGGTGCATTCTACGGCGGGGGTGCATTATCTATCACCAGGAGGCGGGATTACTGCGAGCCTCAGCCAGTGTGTCTTCGCAGCCGTTTTATGATCGCTCAGCACAAGAAATACGTTACACACATTCAGTTGTTGACAAAATACACTGTACATTATATACCTCAGCTAACTAAACTATGGAAATGTATAGTATAATTCATATAGCAATACGGTCTCACTGCACAGCAAGCCAGCAGTTAGCCGAGTCATTGCGCAATCCATGGTGAGGCTCAACTGGCTGGTGACTCACCGCAAGTCTCTTCTCAGTATTTGAACGGCAAATGTGAAAATTCAGCGATTTTGAATAAAAATAATCTAAAACTGGTGAACTTTATAGTATAATCACTGGATACATATAACAATTTAATTATTTTTTTTTCTTTTTACATTTTTTTTCTTTCCATGATGGCACGTGAGGCCCCGCCTGCCTCCACTGACTGCACGTCACTGATACATATATACTGTATATATGTGTGTATATATGTGTGTATATATGTAGCCGAGCTCAATTTTATTTTATTTTATTTTAATTTTGGTCAATTATTCACAACATTTTTTGTTGTGAACTTCCCCAAAAGTGTTTTTTCATTGTAAATAAGTTCCACTCTATTATTTTCCGTTACATACCTTTTTGTTTCCCTGGGGGGTGATTTGGCGTCGCACCTTTGTGACCAGCTTCAGTGAGCACTGACGCTCGGAGCTGGTAAGTCACGTTTATGTCTCTCTCCTTTTGTTTTTTTTTATAAACTTTTTGGTTGTCGTTTTTAAAAGTGTTTTGTGGGAATGCACACTGTTTTGTGACTTGTTGGTGTGCATGTGTGTTGAATTCCCGAATGGCTGTTGAATTGTTGAAAAAAAACCGAACTTTTGTATGCTAAAGGATGTGTGGATTAGCTTGGTTAGCTTACTGCTAGCTGCAGTTGTTGCGGGGTCTCCCGTCTCATGAGTTTGTGCACGGGTCAGGGGCTCTGCTGTGTGTCTGTGTGGACATCTTGTGTGCCGCTGTAGCATTTATATGAGTGTGTATTTTTTTCTTTATTCTTTAGTGGAGAGAGATTCCGTTTGCCGTGGACTGTGTGTGACGCCCTGTTTTTGTTTTTTTTTTCCAAAAAAAGGTATGTCTCTTATGAGTTTTTTTGGCATAGTTTGTTGTATAAAAAATATAAAAAGAATTGATGTGGGTGGGAAAGATGAGGTGTATTGCTGCACATTTAAGGATCCTTTTTCTTAATATCAATCAATCAATCAATGTTTATTTATATAGCCCTAAATCACAAGTGTCTCAAAGGGCTGTACAAGCCACAACGACATCCTCGGTGTCGAGTGGGTCTGACATAATATTGTGAAAGTCCAACACATCAGCGAAAGTCCAGTCCATGGTGGGGCCAGCGGGAACCATCCCGAGCGGAGACGGGTCAGCAGCGTAGAGATGTCCCCATCTGATGGACAGGCTAGCGGTCCACCCCGGAGCAGAGTAGAAAAGAAAAGAAAAGAAACGGCAGATCAACTGGTCTAAAAAGGGAGTCTATTTAAAGGCTAGAGTATACAAATGAGTTTTAAGATGAGACTTAAATGCTTCTACTGAGGTAGCATCTCTAACTTTTACCGGGAGGGCATTCCATAGTATTGGAGCCCGAATAGAAAACGCTCTATAGCCCGCAGACTTTTTTTGGGCTCTGGGAATCACTAATAAGCCGGAGTTCTTTGAACGCAGATTTCTTGCCGGGACATATGGTACAATACAATCGGCAAGATAGGCAGGAGCTTGACCGTGTAGTATTTTATACGTAAGTAGTAAAACCTTAAAGTCGCATCTTAGGTGCACAGGAAGCCAGTGCAAGTGAGCCAGTATAGGCGTAATATGATCAAACTTTCTTGTTTTTGTCAAAAGTCTAGCAGCCGCATTTTGTACCAACTGTAATCTTTTAATGCTAGACATAGGGAGGCCCGAAAATAAAACGTTACAGTAATCGAGACGAGATGTAACGAACGCATGAATAATGATCTCAGCATCGCTTGTGGACAAAATGGAACGAATTTTAGCGATATTACGGAGATGAAAGAAGGCCGTTTTAGTAACACTCTTAATGTGTGACTCAAACGAGAGAGTTGGGTCGAAGATAATACCCAGATTCTTTACAGAGTCTCCTTGTTTAATTGTTTGGTTGTCAAATGTTAAGGTGGTATTATTAAATAGATGTCGGTGTTGAGCAGGACCGATAATCAGCATTTCCGTTTTCTTAGCGTTGAGTTGCAAAAAGTTAGCGGACATCCATTGTTTAATATATATTGTTATTTGCTGAAGTATATATTTTATATACTGTGTTTTATTTAATTAATTTATTTGAGACTATTATGCTTTTTTTTAACTTTATTATTATTATTATTATTATTATTATTATTATTATTATTATTGTTATTTCCATTTCCACATTTAAACATATATAATTGATTTGAGTGAGCACTGACGCTCGGAGCTGTGGAGAGAGATTCCGTTTGCCGTGGACTGTGTGTGACGCCCTGTTTTTGTTTCTTTCCAAAAAAAGGTGAATAAATCCCCGTGCCTCACTAAGAAAATACACAACGCAGAACGCTGACTGTTACATATATATATGTATACGTGTGTATATATATATATACAGTATATATATATATATATGTATATATATATACAGTATATATATATATATATAGTAGATTTATGGCGACTGAGCTGCCAACATTTTTTCCGTGAAATCTAGGTAGTTTTTTACAGTGCATGTTTCCTGTGTTGTGTATGGCAGGACTGCAGAGTGTTCTGCTGTTCTGAAGGACTGAACGTGTATGATGATGTTGTACATTGTTCATGTTAGTTGTAGTAAAAGAGCCGACGATGACGTCATGGAGTCTTGGCGTTCTTCCATATTCTTCTCCTCCCAACACGCCTTAAAAGCAAAAACGTGTGTCGACTTTAGAGCTGACTTTGTATCAAAACAGACACAAAACGCGTGTCGCCTTTGTGCGACGTGTGTTAGCAATCAGCAGCACAGCAGAAGAAGCACTTGGTGACAATCAGCAGGACACTTCATTAAGGCGCTGATTTCCCATGAGGCATTGCGGCCTTTTCTCCCCTTTTATTGCCTTTCCAGCGCAACTGTCATAAAGTGACAGAACAGCGATGTTGTATTTATCCCTCTGTATGTTTCTTACTTAAGTTGCGTGGGAGGAGGCCGTGGCGCTTTAAAAGCAGCTCTCGGGAGACCAAGTTTAGAGAGAATTCCAAGCGGATGTGATTGGTCGATGCCGGGAGGTGCTGCTCGCTGGCAGCAGGTGTTACATAAAAGAGGAGGGAGAGAAGAAGAGTTCTTTGCGTCGTGTAAAAAATGTCTCCTTCTCTTTGCTTTTATGAAGAAGAGCATGACTAGACAAAAAAAAAAAACACGCACAGAGTGTGAATGTTGTTGTTACACAGTAACTAATGTTCAACTTAAAGACTGTGATGTGTGGTATGGATCATTCATTAGCAGCACTGTGTGTTATTATTACTGTAAATGGTGAAGATGTACAGCAGGGGTCACCAACGTGGTGCCCGTGGGCACCAGGTAGCCCGTAAGGACCAGATGAGTCGCCCGCTGGCCTGTTCTAAAAATAGCTCAAATAGCAGCACTTACCAGTGAGCTGCCTCTATATTTTAAATTTTATTTATTTACTAGCAAGCTGGTCTCGCTTTGCCCGACATTTTAATTCTAAGAGAGACAAAACTCAAAAAGAATTTGAAAATCCAAGAAAATATTTTGAAGACTTGGTCTTCACTTGTTTAAATAATTTCATTAATTTTTTTACTTTGCTTCTTATAACTTTCAGAAAGACAATTTTAGAGAAAAAAATACAACTTTAAAAATTATTTTAGGATTTTTAAACACATATACCTTTTTACCTTTTAAATTCCTTCCTCTTCTTTCCTGACAATTTAAATCAATGTTCAAGTAAATTTATTTTTTTTATTGTAAAGAATAATACATAAATTTTAATTTAATTCTTCATTTTAGCTTCTGTTTTTTCGACAAAGAATATTTGTGAAATATTTCTTCAAACTTATTATGATTAAAATTCAAAAAAAAATTCTGGCAAATCTAGAAAATCTGTAGAATCAAATTTAAATCTTATTTCAAAGTCTTTTGAATTTCTTTTAAAATTTTTGTTCTGGAAAATCTAGAAGAAATAATGATTTGTCTTTGTTAGAAACATAGCTTGGTCCAATTTGTTATATATTCTAACAAAGTGTAGATTGGATTTTAATCCTATTTAAAACATGTCATCAAAATTCTAAAATTAATCTTAATCAGGAAAAATTACTAATGATGTTCCATAAATTCTTTATTTAATTTTTTCAAAAACATTCGAATTAGCTAGTTTTTCTCTTCTTTTTTTCGGTTCAATTTTGAATTTTAAAGAGTCGAAATTGAAGATAAACTATGTTGCAAAATGTAATTGTAATTTTTTTCGTGTTTTCTCCTCTTTTAAACCGTTCAATTAAGTGCAAATATCATTAATTATTAATAATAACATAGAGTTAAAGGTCAATTGAGCAAATTGGCTATTTCTGGCAATTTATTTAAGTGTGTATCAAACTGGTAGCCCTTCGCATTAATCAGTACCCAAGAAGTAGCTCTTGGGTTCAAAATGGTTGGTGACCCCTGATATAGATCAATACAGTCTGCAGGGATACAGTCCGTAAGCACACATGATTGTATTTCTTTATAAAATAAAAAATAAATTTAATTTCTCATATTCTTTCTGTTTCGTAAATATTGCAATATTTTCCTCGTAAAATTATTACTTTTTTATGTAAAATTATTACTTTAATGCAAAATGGTGACATTTTTCATATAAAATTCTGACTTTTATCACAATAATGCCAATTTTTTTTGGTTGTTCTTGTAAAATAGTTTTAAAAAATTCTAATAAAATTATGACTTTTGTCATAATTTTGCCAAGAAAAATTCTGATTATTTTTATAATATTGCCAAAATTTTAAAGTTTTCTTATAAAATTGTGACTTTTGTCAAGTAAAATTAGGACTCTTTCCATAAAATTGCCAACATTTTAAGCTTTTCTTGTAAAATTGCGACTTTTATGATAACATTGCACAAATATTCCGTTTTTCGTTTGAAATTTTGACTTGCGTTGAGTAAAATTAAGACTTTTATTATAAAAATGCCAAAATTCTAAGTTTTACTTTGTGAAATTGTGACCTTCTTGTGAAATTCCAACTCATTTTTCACAACAAGCTTTTTTTATATTTGCATAGTATGTATATATTATTAATGTTGTAAATACAAATCTTTACATATCTATAAAGGATGTCTCACGAAGGTAACAAATACAAGAATGTGAGTAATTGGTGTGTGTGTGTGTGCGTGTGTGTGTGTGTATGTACGTGTGTGTGTTCTTGTATTTCTATCCTTCTTGAGACATCAACAAGGAAAAGTAGCTTCCTTATGAGGAGGTGTGAACAAGTTAGGACATAAATCATGGTCCCCATACGGAAAACCATTGCATCTAATAGAGAATGTGTCATTTGCACCCCCTGGTGGTGAAATCTATCAAAATTGGGGTGGTCCCAAAAAAATTGACTGTCAACATATGAAATAACAAGTGTGTGTAAAAAAATTTAAGTGCTTCCCCTCTGGCCAACATATGTAATAACAAGTGTGTGTAAGAAATTGAAATTTGCCACCTTTGGCCAAAATTAATTTAAAAAATAAATATGTCTATAGAGACATACTGTAATAACTTGAAGTAAATAAGGAAGATTAAAAACCAATCACAAACAAAAAATTCAAAAAATAAATAAATTAACTCAAATCAGTCTTTTTCTCACAATGTGTCGACTTTTTTCTTATAAAATTGGGAACAATTTCTCATATTCTCTCTGTTTCTGTAATATTGCAATATTTTCTCGTAAAATCATTACTTTTTTATGTAAAATGATTACTTTAATGCAAGATGGTGACATTTTTCATATAAAATTCTGACTTGTATCACAATATTGCCAATTTTTTTGGTTGTTCTTGTAAAATAGTAAAAAAAATTAAATAAAATTATGACTTTTGTCATAATTTTGCCAAGAAAAATTCTGATTATTTTCATCTGTAATATTGCAATATTTTCTCCTAAAATTATTACTTTTTTGTGTTGAATTATTACTTTAATGCAAGATGGTGACATTTTTCATATAAAATTCTGACTTTTATCACAATATCACCAATTTTTCAGTTGTTCTTGTAAAATAGTAAAAAAATTAAATAAAATTATGACTTTTGTCATAATTTTGCCAAGAAAAATTCTGATTATTTTTATCTGTAATATTGCAATATTTTCTCGTAAAATTATTACTTTTTTATGTTAAATTATTACTTTAATGCAAGATGGTGACATTTTTTTATGTAAAATTCTGACTCATATCACAATATTGCCATTTTTTTTGTTGGTTCTTGTAAAATAGTAAAAAAAAAAAATAATTAAATTATGACTTTTGTCATAATTTTGTCAATAAAAATTCAGATTATGTTTATATTGCCAAAATTTTAAAGTTTTCTTATAAAATTGTGACTTTTGTCGAGTAAAATTACGACTCTTTTCATGAAATTGCCAACATTTTAAGCTTTTCTTGTAAAATTGCGACTTTTGTCATAATACTGCACAGATGTTCAGTTTTTCTTGTAAAATTTTGACCTTCTTCTTGTGAAATTCCAACAAATTTTTTTTCACAACTAGCTTTTTTACATTTGCATAGTATGTATATATTATTAATGTTGTAAATACAAATCTTTATATATGTAGAAAGGGTGGTCCTAAAGAAGGAGGCATTTTTCGGAGGTCTCAAGAAGGTAACGAATACAAGAGTGTGAGTAATGTGTGTGTGTGTGTGTGTGTGTGTGTGTGTGTGTGTGTGTGTGTGTGTGTGTGTGTGTGTGTGTGTGTGTGTGTGTGTGTGTGTGTGTGTGTGTGTGTGTGTGTGTGTGTGTGTGTGTGTGCGTGCGTGCTGGTGGGTGTTTTTCCCCTTCCGGGAAAGATCACAGCTCCTGAAGACGGCCGCCATATTCCGCTGGCCAATTAGACTTCCTCATGAAAGGCTAGACGCTTTTGCCAGGCGGACATGTTGGATGGCTGCAGGATAAAGGCTGTCAGTGATGAGAGGTTGAGGATGAGAGGATGCTCCATCTTCACACACACACACACACCTGCAGTGCAGGAATATGTAAGGTGTGTGTGTGCAGGTTGTTAGTGTGATGGGGGCAGCGCGGTGGACATGTGGTTATGGCACGTCTGCCTCGGGGCCTGGGGCTTGCGGGTTCCAATTTATCATTCCCAAAATGTTGAATGCTTTGTTTGTGTTTTTTGCGCTTTTTTTTTTTTAATGGACTTTCGTTTTGTTGTTTCTTGGTTTTGGTGTATATTTTCCTTTTAAGCGCTCTTATTTGTTAGTTTCATTTCCTCGCCTTTCTCACCTGTTCTGGATTAGTGCTCAGGAGGTTCCCCCGTCTGTGATCATCAATCAGAGCCTCGAGGTTCATTGTGCTTTTCACCGCTACACCTTCATGCTGCATCCTGCCTTTTTGGATCTTTTGTCCTTTTATTTTTGACTCACATTTAGTGTCGTCCCGATACCAATATTTTGGTACCGGTACCAAAATTATTTCGATATTTTTCGGTACTTTTCTAAATAAAGGGGACCACAAAAAATTGCATAATTGGCTTTATTTTAACAAAAAAAAATCTTAGGGTACATTAAACATATGTTTAATATTGCAGGTTTGCCCTTAAATCCAATCCAATCCAATCCACTTTATTTGTATAGCACAGGGGTGTCCAAAGTGCGGCCCGCAGCTAATAGTTTACCGGCCCGCCACATGTTCTGGAAATGCTATTGCAAAAATTAAAAAAAAACATTAAAAAAAGTGGAATGAGGTGAAATCTGACTAGAAAAAGTTGCAATGTTCACACAAAGCTGCCATGCAGGCTGTTTTTTTTTCTTTTTTTGCCATTTCTTTAAAAAAAAGGAAAAAAATAACTCAATGTTATAATGAATTATTGACCTATTCAAGGCTCCAATTATTTCCAATATTTAACTTTAAAAGGTTTTACGTGGAAAATATTGTGTGGTTGCCATACAAAAACATCAATGTTTTCTTTGACAAAAGAGCATAAAACAAACCAAATAATAGTTCAAATGTAAAATCGACAGATATATCTGAAGTTGATCTCGTAACTTAAGTGTTGAAAGTAAAAAAAACAACTAATAAAAATGTATCACTTTATGATACAAACCTTTTGGGTCCCAAATATATTTAATGGGATTTTATTTGTCTTTTCACTGTGATTACTTAAAAATAATAATGAAAGCTGTCCTTGCATTATTGATCTTTTTAAGGCTCTAATTACTTCACATCAAACATTGCTTTTTGAATGTTTTGGGTAGTGGGGGGAAATACTGCATATTTCAGTTTTATTATAAAAAACAAAGTTGTCTTTGACAGAAAAGGCATAAAACCTTTTTGGTTTTTTTTAACTTTATTTCAACCAGAAGTTGATATACTGTAGAGATTTACTGTAAGCGTTAAAATATATATATATATATATATATATATATATATATATATATATATATATATATATATATATATATATATATATATATATATATATATATAATAATTCGACTTGTTTTTTTTTTTACATTTTAATGACTTAGACCCTTTATGGTCCCCGGGAGCCCTAAAGGTAAAAAAAAACAAAATCCATATATTTTATTATGGTTTGAAAATGAAAAATATCAAAATGGCCCGTGTGCGGCCCTCAGTGGAAAAAGTTTGGACACCCCTGGTATAGCACATTTAAACAACAGAAATGTTTCCAAAGTGCTGCAGAATGATATTAAAAACAATATTCAAATATTATCTGTAGCTCCACCATTGACTGAATAAAAACAAAAAATTTAATAAATATAAAAGCAATATAAAAATAAATATGATTAAAAACGATTTTAAGGGTAAAACCAATTAAAACAATAAATACATATAAATAAAATAAATAAAATAGTGAACATACAAGACAACTTGTCTTTTAGTAGTAAGTAAGCAAACAAAATGTTCTAATTTAGCCTGTATGCAGTAACATATTGTGTCATTTTCCATTCTATTATTTTGTCAAAATTATTAAGGACAAATGGTAGGAAATTAATTATTAATCTACTTGTTCATTTACTGTTAATATCTGCTTACTTTCTCTTTTAACATGTTCTATCTACACTTCTGTTAAAATGTAATAATCACTTATTCTTCTGTTGTTTGATACTTTACATTAGTTTTGGATGATACCACACATTTGATATCAATCCGATATGAAGTCGTTACAGGATCATACATTGGTCCCTAGTGGTTAGAGTGTCCGCCCTGAGGTCGGTAGGTTGTGAGTTCAAACCCCGGCCGAGTCATACCAAAGACTATAAAAAATGGGAGCCATTACCTCCCTGCTTGGCACTCAGCATCAAGGGTTGGAATTGGGGGTTAAATCACCAAAAATTATTCCCGGGCGCGGCCACCGCTGCTGCTCACTGCTCTCCTCACCTCCCAGGGGGTGAACAAGGGGATGGGTGAAATGCAGAGGACACATTTCACCACACCTAGTGTGTGTGTGTGACTATCATTGGTACTTTAACTTTTAACTTTAATATTCATCAAGATCTGGCCAAGTGTGCGTAAGAAATTGAAATTCGCCCCCTTTGGCTAAAATGGATAAAAAATAAATATGTATATAGAGACATACTGTAATAACTTGAAGTAAATAAGGAAGATTAAAAACCAATTACAAACAAAAAATTCAAAAAATAAATAAATGAACTAAAATCAGTCGTTTTCTCACAATGTGTCGACTTTTTTCTTGTAAAATTGGGAACAGTTTCTCATATTCTTTCTGTTTCTGTAATATTGCAATATTTTCTCGTAAAATTATTACTCTTTAATTCTGACTTTTATCACAATATTGCCATTTTTTTGTTGTTCTTGTAAAATAGTAAAAAAAAAAAAAAAATTAAATAAGATTTTGACTTTTGTCATAATTTTGCCAAGAAAAATTCAGATTATTTTTAATAAAATTGCCAAAATGTTAAGCTTTTCTTGTAAATTTGCGACTTTTATCATGATATTGCACAAATGTTCAGTTTCTCTAGCAAAAATTTGACTTGCGTTGAGTAAAATTACGCCATTTATTCTAAAAATGCCAAAATCCTAAGTTTTACTTTGTGAAATTGTGACCTACTACTATGGGACATATTTTCCTTTATAAAACATAATATACATTTTCAAAAAACGAAAGAAGATGTTGTGATGCCAAAAAATATCGACGTAATCATAGTAGTATCGACTAGATACGCTACTGTACTTGGTATCATTATAGTGGATGTCAGGTGTAGATCCACCAATGGCGTTTGTTTACATTTTGACGCCGGTGAGCTACGGTGTGTAGTGAAGCATGTTTAGCTATTCCTCGTCCTGCAGTGATAATGATACTTGTAAGAAACATACTTTATTTGTCGCCATGGAGACCAGGATTAGTGATTTAGAAGTAGCTAAAACACTGCCGACTGGGGCTGGACTTTAGCTGCTAGCCTGTGTGGAGGTTGCATATATGTTTAAGAGTTCTTTCTTTTTACATAGCCATGTTTATAGTAGCTAGTACTTTTCCTTTTTGTCTTTTACTAGTTTCTCTTGTGTTCAGAGGTCTGTTTTGTGTCTTACGTTGGAATGTGAAGACCTCCCCCACTGGTTTCTTATCGGTGTTGCGAGAGCGGACATGGGGGCTTTCTTTGTGTGCAAAGGAGTTGCCTTTTCCCTTGGAATACCAGATCAAGTAGAGCAGCCCATATGAATGTTTTGGTTAAGCTGATCTCCTAAAGCTTTGATATGAACTTGAAAATATTCCAATTCTGTCTTGATGGTCCTTCTTACTCAGCATATATGTCATCGAAAGAATTTGGGATTGACCAGTGTAGTAGAATTTCTGACCTTTGAACTATATTTCGTGTCTATTAAGAATGTCTGCTCATTTCATTTCTCTTCTATTCTATACCATTGAATAGACCAGATGTAGGACAAAGTTGATTATGAAGTCGTGCCGACCAGTCTACAAAATGTTTTGATTGTCTAAGCATGATTAAGGGATTCAAGGATGTTGCAAAACAAACATGTGGAAAACAACGGGACCTTGGGGCATGGGGAAACAGATAAAAATGGCCAGGAGACCAGGACTCGGAGAGATTGCTTGATTCGTGTGTCCTCCGGAGGACGTTTGTTTGTCTGCAGGGACAGCTCAATCCGACTTGCACTTTTGACTATGGGTAAATAAATTTTTTGTACTAAATTCACTTTTGTTGCTGTTTAAGCTTCGGACAATCCACTACACCAGTAACTTAGATTCCCCGGGAGGAAGAGCTGGTCGACGCAACACCAGCAATGTCTTAAAGCACCACTTCCTGAGGGCGTTTCAGTGTTATAACTTCACCTTTATCGTTAGTTTTTAAGCCAAAATGCGTCCGTTCTCCCTTTTCTGTCTACACACTGTGTCTGCTTGTAAGTACTCCGTGATTGTGCGCCGGCGAACATACTCGTAAACCAGCAATGTCATGACGTGACCACGACGGGGTGGACCGGTACTTTTCAGAGGCGGTATAGTACCGAATATGATTCTACTACTAATACCATACTGATACCGGTATACCGTACAACCCTACTCACATGTGGTCCACCAATTTGTCCACGCTGGTGATATACAAATACTTTTACCTGCTCCTCGCCTACCGTCCCTGCATTCTGTGGTCACGCCTCGAGCAGGTAACATTCTTTGTTCATTCTTCTTGGAAGAGTTTTTTTGACAAACGCGTTAGCTGTAACCCACGCCCACGAAAGACTCAAAGCCTCGTCCCACCTGTGCACTGGTCACACTTCCTTCTTTTCCACCAATCACACGTCACCTCCTGCCTGAAACGCCGTCGCCGATCCAGAAAGAGCAAATCGCTCCAGATGATATCGTTTTTGATTGCTTAGCAACCTCGCCCAAACATCAGGCCGCCCGCCGACCAGTTAGCCGGCGTCTCTCGTCAATAACGCTTTAGAGACGATCAATTAGGGCCATCAGCGGGAGGGGAGAGGGGGGGGGGCGGGTGTTATTGAGCTGCTCCCTCGTGGTGATGTCACACTCTGATGTTTTTTTTGTTTCCAGAAAGAGGGAGAGGAAAAGAGACTTCATTAAAGCGGAGCGCTCCTCCAAGCCAAGCAATAAACTCTGCAATAAACTGCTTCCTTCCAGAACGCCGGCGAGAGGGGGAGGGGGGGTGGGCGCGGGGGGTGGCGGCGTGGGGGGAGTTCCCGGCAGCGTTCCGACTGGAACATCAATCCCCCCCCCAAAAAAAATCGATTTGGAGAGCGACACTTTCTTTCATTTAGCGTTCGCTCTCCTTATTCCGGCCTCGCACGTCCTGACGGATTTCACGCCGAGCCGCCGACTGTGCTTCACGTGCCGTCCCCATGGCAACCGCGCTGACCTTTTCACCTTCTAACCTTTTCCTGCCATGCAGATTATTAATCCTATTTCCATCGCAAACTAACATCTTCTCTCTCTCTCTCTGTCTCTGTCCCTCTGTCCTCCTCCTTCTGCTCATCCTCCGCAGCAAAGTCATTCACGTGAAAATTATTGACGACGAAGAGTACGAGAAAAACAAGAACTTCTTCCTGGAGCTGGCCGAGCCTCGCATGGTCGACATGAGCCTCCAGAAAGGTGCAGTACGCCGCTTTTGTCTTTCTGTCTTGTCGACTGGCTTCTTATTTGAGCTTCTCTCTTCCTACGAGGATCCCTTTACTTTTTGTTTCAACAAAATCTTTTTTTTTGCCCCAAACTGAGATCTAATTCACTTGATGGATCTGAAGTGTGATGAGCATGTTTTATTTCTTTCAAAGAATATTAGAATATGATTTTACGGACTATAAGGCACACTTAAAATCCTGTTTTTTCCCCCTCAAAACTCGATAATGCGCCTTATAAGCCATTGCGCCTGATATAAGGAATAAGTTTGCTTAAGTTTACTCACCTCGAAGCTATTTTATTTGGTACATGGTGTAATGATAAGTGTGACCAGTAGATGTCAGTCAAACATAATAAATACGTGTACACAGCACTATGATTTGCAATATGTCTCAAGTAGAGATGTCCAATAATGGCTTTTTTGCCGATATTGTCCAACTCTTAATTACCGATACCGATATCAACCGATACCGATATATACAGTCGTGGAATTAACACATTATTATGTCTAATTTTGTTGTGATGCCCCGCTGGATGCATTAAACAATGTAACAAAGTTTTCCAAAATAAATCAACTCAAGTTATGGGAGAAAAAAAAATGCCAACATGGCACTGCCATATTTATTATTGAAGTCACAAAGTGCATTATTTCTTTTAACATGCCTCAAAACAGCTGTTTGGAATTTGGGACATGCTCTCCCTGAGAGAGCATGAGGAGGTTGAGGTGGGGGGGGGGGTAGCGGGGGGTGTATATTGTAGCGTCCCGGAAGAGTTAGTGCTGCAAGGGGTTCTGGGTATTTGTTCTGTTGTGTTTATGTTGTGTTACGGTGCGGATGTTCTCCCGAAATGTGTTTGTCATTCTTGTTTGGTGTGGGTTCACAGTGCGGCGCATATTTGTAACAGTGTTAAAGTTGTTTCTACGGTCACCCTCAGTGTGACCTGTATGGCTGTTGACCAAGTATGACTTGCATTCACTTGTGTGTGCGAAAAGCCGTAGATATTATGTGACTGGGCCGGCACGCAAAGGCAGTGCCTTTAAGGTTTATTGGCGCTCTGTACTTCTCCCTACGTCCGTGTACACAGCGGCGTTTTAAAAAGTCATACATTTTACTTTTTGAAACCGATACCGGTAATTTTGAAACCGATAACGATAATTTCTGATATTATATTTTAAAGCATTTATCGGCCGATCTACTTGATAGATCTGAATTCAGACGAGCATGTTTTATTTGTTACAAATCATTATTAGAATATAACTATCACAAGGTGTTGTATTGTATTTTCCGGACTATAAGGCGCACTTAAAATAATTTTTTCCCCCTCAAAACTCGACAAGGCGCCTTATAACCCGGTGTGCCTAATGTAAGGAATACGTCTGGTTGAGCTTACTCACCTCGAAGCTATTTTATTTGGTACGTGGTGTAATGATAAGTGTGACCAGTAGATGGCAGTCACACACAAGAAATACGTGTCGACTGCACTATAGTTGCAATATGTCTCAAGTAAACAACACCAACATTTGGGGACGGCGTAGCGCGGTTGAGAGAGTGGCCGTGCCAGCGACCTGAGGGTTCCTGGTTCAATCCCCAGCTTCTACCAACCTCGTCACGTCCGTTGTGTCCTTGAGCAAGACACTTCACCCTTGCTCCTGATGAGTCGTGGTTAGGGCCTTGCATGGCAGCTCCCGCCATCAGTGTGTGAATGTGTGTGTGTGAATGGGTGAATGTGGAAATAGTGTCAAAGCGCTTTGACTACCTTGCATAAACAAAGGAAAAATATATGTGTTCCCGTCTTACATAGGGATTGTGAATAATAGAAAAAAAAGTGCAGTCCTCTTTTAACATTATTAAAGGCCTGCTGAAATGCGATTTTCTTATTTAAACGGGGATAGCAGGTCCATTTTATGTGTCATACTTGATCATTTGGTGATATTGCCATATTTTTGCTGAAAGGATTTAGTAGAGAACATCGACGATAAAGTTCGCAACTTTTGGTCGCTGATAAAAAAAGCCTTGCCTGTACCGGAAGTGGCGTGACGTCACCGGTTGTGGAGCTCCTCACATCTGCACATTGTTTACAATCATGGCCACAAGGAGCGAGAGCGATTCGGACCGAGAAAGCGACGATTTCCCCATTAATTTGAGCGAGGATGAAAGATTTGTGGATGAGGGAAGTGAGAGTGAAGGACTAGAGGGCAGTGGAAGCGATTCAGATAGGGAAGATGCTGTGAGAGACGGGTGGGACCTGATATTCAGCTGGGAATGACTAAAACAGTAAATAAACACAAGACATATATATACTCTATTAGCCACAACACAACCAGGCTTATATTTAATATGCCACAAATTAATCCCGCATAACAAACACCTCCCCCCTCCCGTCCATATAACCCGCCAATACAAATCAAACACCCGCACAACAAACTCAATCCCACAGCCCAAAGTACCGTTCACCTCCGCAAAGTTCATACAGCACATATATTTCCCCAAAGTTACGTACGTGACATGCACATAGCGGCACGCACGTACGGGCAAGCGATCAAATGTTTGGAAGCCGCAGCTGCGTACTCACGGTACCGCGTATCCAACTCAAAGTCCTCCTGGTAAGAGTCTCTGTTGTCCCAGTTCTCCACAGGCCAATGGTAAAGCTTGTCTGTCATCTTTCGGGAATGTAAACAATGAAACACTGGCTACGTGTTTGTGTTGCTGCAGCCGGCCGCTAATACACCGCTTCCCACCTACAGCTTTCTTCTTTGCTGTCTCCATTGTTCATTAAACAAATTGCAAAAGATTCACCAACACAGATGTCCAGAATACTGTGGAATTTTGCGATGAAAACAGACGACTTAATAGCTGGCCACAATGCTGTCCCAAAATGTCCGCTACAATCCGTGACGTCACGCGCAAACGTCATCATACCGAGACGTTTTCAGCAGGATATTTCGCGGGAAATTTAAAATTGCACTTTACTAATCTAACCCGGCCGTATTGGCATGTGTTGCAATGTTAAGATTTCATCATTGATATATAAACTATCAGACTGCGTGGTCGGTAGTAGTGGCTTTCAGTAGGCCTTTAATATTGCTAATATTACTGTTATTATTATTATTGAGACTAAAGCCTTGCTTTATTTAGTTGTTTATTTGTCAGCTAAAAATAAGTTATCCTCATTCGCGTGGGGAAACAAACCCAAGACCTCGTTATCTAATGCTTTATCAAATGAGGCCGGGGGGGCCAGAGGGTGCGTAGCAAGCTGCCGAGCAGAAAGTAGCAGTTAGCGCCGACGCTCCTTGTCGACGCACGTCATCGATGCTTGATGAGTTCTGACAGCGCAGACACGGCATGATGGCTCTTCGTGGATGGAGTAGCGTGTGTGTGTGTGTTTACACGATTAGGAGAGAAACTAGCCATTTGATATGTTCAATACAATATTGTGGCGTTTACCACAAACCGCACTCATTGCAATATGTTACTTGATTGACAGTTACAATATGAAGACATATTGACTATGGAACTTATGGAACCTCGCTCCATTCACTTTTCCAGTATTCCTCGTTGATGACATCGTGTTCACCGTGTAAAAGAAATTGGACGCTGCAGTGCATTCATAGGTTGACAAGAGACTCGCGGAACGTAAACATATTGACGCCAGCTTTGGGGACCTCACTCCATTCACTCTTCCTAAAGTCTGATGTGGTAGGTAGGTATTGCTGGACTCTCGACGCAATTGACAAAATCTTTTCGACGAGGAAAAGAGGTCCAGGGAGCCTGGCTGCCCTGATGGAACCATTGCTGTGGGTTACGTGAGAGATTCCTGGGATAAATGGAGAATCATGTGCCTCTCAGTCCTTTCCATCGAGGACGTGGAAGACATCTGCTTAATAGGAACCGTGATCGCGGGGCACCTGCTGATTGGGCTGGGCATTGCTCTGGTATATCGTCAAATTTGTAAGATGATGGCAGCCACTCAAGGAGCCCAAAGGCTGTTCGTCGCAATGGAAGGTTTGGGCCGGGCTGTGGGATCACAGACTGTGGCGATTTCTGAACTGAATCGCAAGATGGATCACATCATGGAGAAGCTTGCTGAAAAGGAAAAATTGAATATGAGGGCCAGCATGGACGAATAGAACAGACAAGTCATTGCAATGTCTGCTCGCGGAAAACAAACATCCTAATCTACGATTTGACTCCTTCGAATGGCCTTGACGCTGTAAAAATAGGACCAGGCTGTTCTGAAAAACACCCCAGAGGACACCTCAATGATGGATGCTTTTGACCTCCCTCCCTCCTCAACGACACCTGGAGTCGAACTTTTGCTTGCATGCAGAACGGCCCCAGCCTATGAACATTACATCGACACACCCAAGACAATGGGCATATACACACACACACACTCCCTCCCCCACCCCATGCCTTCACCACCGCTTGATTCCCCTCGGGGTGATGGTCGGCTGGCAGCGCTTCATAGCAGCAGTCGCCTTCCAGGGCCCCAACTCCCCGCCCCTCTGCTGCGACTTGTCGCGATTAAATGTAACATGTTTATGTGTGCATGGCATGGAGGTTTTTTTCCCACTCCAGACTAGGCCCCCTTAGGAGCCCAGTCTAGATTGTATTTTTTTACTCATTTTCTTCCCCAGCGTTTTACCTTTTTCTTATCTTTTACGGTGCGCCTCGTGGCGACCCATCAGCGTTCCTGTTCTGTAACCCTGTGCACTGTTTGTCTAATCTTGAACGGGTTTGTGCTGAAAACATAGTTTTGTTGTACTTGTGCAATGACAATAAAGTCCTATCCTATCCTATCCTATCCTATCCTAGGTAGGTAGGTCTTTATTGTCATTGCACAAGTACAAAGAAACTTTGTTTTCAGCACAAACCCGTTCAAGATTAGACAAACAAACGGTGTACAGGGTTACAGAACAGGAACGCTGATGGGTCGCCACAAGGCGCCCCGTAAAAGATGGGAAAAAGGTCAACGCTGGGGAAAGATGAGTAAAAAACATACAATCTAGACTGGGCCCCCTTAGGAGCCCCTGGAGTGAGGGAAAAAAACCTCCATAGCAAAGCACATATCCATATTACAACGTACATCTCGAGATATCTAGCAACAGAGGGGAGGGAGTGGGGGGCCATGGTGGCAGGCTGCAGCTCTTCGGGCGCTGCCCATCCGTCCATCACCCCTATGGGATTTGCGTCGAGGGCGTTGGATTGGGGGTGGGGTATGTGTGTGCGGCGTATATTTTTTGTGGATGCATGTGTGTGTGTGTAAGCCTGCAGTGTGTCTCTGTTCCGCGGCCTTGATGTTGTGCAGCCGATAAGTCCAAAGTGAACAACAACAGGTGTGTGTCCATGAGAGACAAGAAGGGAGTTTGTTGGGTCTTCGCTGCACTGTCCTTCAGGAGAGTCTCGACGCCAGGGAAACAATCCAAGTTAGAATGAAAAATAAAATTTGCTTTTCACTCTAAATAAGAGCTTGGTCCGCATTGCCGGCAGTAAGTCGGACATGTTTCCAGTGAAGGTTGGACTCCGCCAAGGCTGCCCTTTGTCACTGATTCTGTTCATAACTTTTATGGACAGAATTTCTAGGCACAGTCAAGGCGTTGAGGGGATCCGGTTTGGTGGCTGCAGGATTAGGTCTCTGCTTTTTGCAGATGATGTGGTCCTGATGGCTTCATCTGGCCAGGATCTTCAGCTCTCACTGGATCGATTCGCAGCCGACTGTGAAGCGACTGGGATGAGAATCAGCACCTCCAAGTCCCAGTCCATGGTTCTCGCCCGGAAAAGGGTGGAGTGCCATCTCCGGGTTGGGGAGGAGATCTTGCCCCAAGTGGAGGAGTTCAAGTACCTCGGAGTCTTGTTCACGAGTGAGGGAAGAGTGGATCGTGAGATCGACAGGCGGATCGGTGCGGCGTCTTCAGTAATGCGGACGCTGTATCGATCCGTTGTGGTGAAGAAGGAGCTGAGCCGGAAGACAAAGCTCTCAATTTAGCGGACGATCTATGTTCCCATCCTCACCTATGGTCATGAACTTTGGGTTATGACCGAAAGGACAAGATCACGGGTACAAGCGGCCGAAATGAGTTTCCTCCGCCGTGTGGCGGGTCCCTCCCTTAGAGATAGGGTGAGAAGCTCTGTCATCCGGGGGAGCTCAAAGTAAAGCCGGTGCTCCTCCACATGGAGAGGAGCCAGATGAGGTGGTTCGGGCATCTGGTCAGGATGCCACCCGAACGCCTCCCTAGGGAGATGTTTAGGGCACGTCCGACCGGTAGGAGGCCACGGGGAAGACCCAGGACACGTTGGGAAGACTATGTCTCCCGGCTGGCCTGGGAACGCCTCGGGATCCCCCGGGAAGAGCTGGACAAAGTGGCTGGGGAGAGGGAAGTCTGGACTCTAAATTGTCTATGACTGATCCTCAAAATCCTGCGGGGCAGACAGTCCGATGTGATCCAAATCACAAGAGTGTCCACAGTTCTTCCCGCATCCTCCAATCCTTTGTGGCAGCTTTGGGGTACTTTGAAGACCGCCAGCAACTTCCAATTTGTCGACAAACCGGAGCAACGCTTACTCCAATCAGCAGATGTCCTGTTGTCATAATTCCGAATAGCTAGATATCTTCACGTCCTCGACTGAAAGGGTCGCCAGGCACGCGGCACTCCTTCTTCTCCCCAGAGTCCGTCGTGTGTCCAGCAACAACCGCTCCGTCACGACAAGCAGGTTCCCCCAAACCCAAGATCTTGTCAATTTCGTTGAGGCCAGTTAAATAGTTCCAATGTTTAGATTTGGAGAGCAGTGCAAAAAGAGGCAACAACAAAAAAAGTTAAGACAAGACAAAGAAGCAAGCAGGAGAGATAAGGGAGAGGAAAGGGGAGCGTCCGCCCTCGATGAGTGCCAGTGAGAAAAGCCACTGGCACTCTTATCTATCTATTAGATAGATAGATAGATAGATAGATAGATAGATAGATAGATAGATAGATAGATAGATAGATAGATAGATAGATAGATAGATAGATAGATAGATAGATAGATAGATAGATAGATAGATAGATAGATAGATAGATAGATAGATAGATAGATAGATAGATAGATAGATAGATAGATAGATAGATAGATAGATAGATAGATAGATAGATAGATAGATAGATAGATAGATAGATAGATAGATAGATAGATAGATAGATAGATAGATAGATAGATAGATAGATAGATAGATAGATAGATAGATAGATAGATAGATAGATAGATAGATAGATAGATAGATAGATAGATAGATAGATAGATAGATAGATAGATAGATAGATAGATAGATAGATAGATAGATAGATAGATAGATAGATAGATAGATAGATAGATAGATAGATAGATAGATAGATAGATAGATAGATAGATAGATAGATAGATAGATAGATAGATAGATAGATAGATAGATAGATAGATAGATAGATAGATAGATAGATAGATAGATAGATAGATAGATAGATAGATAGATAGATACACTGCAGTGCATTCATAGGATGAGATTTGTGGAACGCAAACATATTGAGGCGCCAACTTTTGTCATGTTAGGGAACCTCACTCCGTTCCAATCTCCGTTCCAATTGTGGTTTTTATGACAAACTACAAACACTGCAATCTGTTGCTCGGTTGACAGATGGGCGGATGCAAACATATCAACATTCACTATCCCAACAGTGGGATATGTGGAGTTTGAACATCCTCTGTGCTCGGCTGTTGACGTTGATGCAGTGCAGTTGTACGCTTGGTTTCAGCGCATGATGAGTCAGTTCGCTGGCAGACTGCTCAGATGGAGGTGATGGAGATAGGAGGTGACAGCTGCAGCTAAGGAAGGAAGCTGCATGCCAATAACCAGGTTAATCCAAACAGAGCACGTCTCTAAGAGTGAACTTGTGCGCAGATGACAAAAACAAGACAATGCAAGCGACATTAACGACAAGCGTCAGCTCGAGCCTAACAAGGTGTGATGTATTGATGATGAAAACATATTTTTATCCCTCTTATATGACTCTGCCTAGGAAGAAACCTTTGCTTTGATTCCTAAATAAGAGCGAAGACACCCGTCATTGACACAGTTGTTCATTGGGTTTGTTTCTTCCTCTTATGAAAGAGAACATTAAGATGACAAAAGCTTTGTTTGCTTTAATCATGAGACCAAGATGGCGCCCAGCAAATGCGCGTCGGTACCTCGACTTTGCGAGGCTCCAAACAGGATGCTCCCCAAGGGAAGCGGCCAACGAGCCCAGTGTGGCACAGAGGCTGTTGCGATGCCTGCTGCCTGGCTAATAGTTAGCAGGTGTCAAGTTCTACGATTTATCACTCTAAGGTGTACGGCTGTAAAATTAGCACCAAAAAAAGTTAGTACGCTAATGTAAGCTGTCAGGTTCAAACACTGATGACATCTATTAAACAAGACAAGAAGCAAGGAATTAAACAGAGACAGAATTAAATTTGTCTCAATTGAGGAGAGACTCTTGTACAGTCTCCTAACACGCTCTGGCGAAAGATTGTACGCCTCTTTTATTTGGACTTTCCCTGATTACATGGCAACAGCTGTTTCTAAGGGACGGGGGTCGTAAACAGCCATCGCCTTTGGTTACAGAACAGTTCAAAGAAAAGGTCGTAAACAGTTCAAAGAAGAGGTCCCTGTAGGGGAGTCAGGCCCTGCTTCCTCTTCGCTTTGTAGATCTCGGGTCAAGACAATATCTTTCTGTTGATGAAAGAAACAGAACACCTTCATGTTGCTTCCCATCCTACACAGTGGAGTTTTACAAGCCTTTTGCTTGGTAGGACCAAAGACAGCTTTTGTCTTCTCGCCGGGAACTCATGGCAACACAAAGTTTTGTGATAACTTAGATACAATTATTCTGACATTAGCATTCTAGCATGCTAACAGTCGCCATGTTTCAAATATCAAGTTATATGATTCTAAAGTCTGTGGCTGCAAAATTAGCTAAAAAAAAAGTTAGCATGCTCTAACAGAGAACAGCAAGCCATGTAAAAACATCGAAACGGTTGCAGTCTGTATTTTTTTAACTTTTGTACGACCCATTTTAATCCAGCTCTCTGCCAATATCGCTGGTTGCGTACAGCGGGCCTGTGAGATGTCCGCAAAAATGTGGAAATGCGCGTTCTTAAAATATGAATATCCACGTTTTAAACATTGACTTCCACGTTTTTTTTAATGTAATAACAAAAAATAGGATCTAAACAACATTTGTTGAACGCTCGCCTCAACCACAGGTATTCGCTGTTCCTCTTGCCGAAACGTCCGCACTGAGTTACAGGACAGGGAGACGATTTTTTTGATTGATTGATTGATTGAAATTTGTATTAGTAGATTGCACAGTACAGTACATATTCCGTACAATTGACCACTAAATGGTAACACCCGAATAAGTTTTTCAACTTGTTTAAGTCGGGGTCCACTTAAATTGATTCATGATACAAATATATACTATCATCATAATACAGTCATCACACAAGTTAATCATCAGAGTATATACATTGAATTATTTACATTATTTACAATCCGGGGAGGTGGGATGTGGTGGGGGTAGGGGGTTAGGCTAGGGTTGTAGTTGCCTGGAGGTGTTCTTTTAGTGCGGTTTTGGAGGAGGATAGAGATGCCCTTTCTTTTACACCTGTTGGGAGTGCATTCCATATTGAGTTAAGACCTTTGTTAGATCGGAATCTGGGTTTAAAGTGGTTAGTGGAGCTCCCCCTGGTGTTGTGGTTATGGCGGTCATTTACGTTAAGGAAGTAGTTTGACATGTACTTTGGTATCAGGGAGGTGTAGCGGATTTATAGACTAGGCTCAGTGCAAGTTGTTTTACTCTGTCCTCCACCCTGAGCCAGCCCACTTTGGAGAAGTGGGTAGGAGTGAGGTGGGATCTGGGGTGGAGGTCTAGAAGTAACCTGACTAGCTTGTTCTGGGATGTTTGGAGTCTAGATTTGAGGGTTTTGGAGGTGCTAGGGTACCAGGAGGTGCATGCGTAGTCGAAAAAGGGTTGAACGAGAGTTCCCGCTAGAATCTTCATGGTGCTTTTGTTGACCAGAGAGGAGATTCTGTAGAGAAATCTCGTTTGTTGGTTGACCTTTTTTGATTACCTTGGTTGCCATTGTATCACAGGAAAGATTAGCCTCTAGAATGGATCAGGGGGCTAGCTCGCTGTTGGAACAGTTAGCATCATCTCGCTAGCTTACTCTCCGAGCCACAACGTTGACGCCGTTCTACGTTGTTGCTAATCATATTTGCGTGATTACAATCCGTACACTGTTTGTTCCGAAGCAGTCGTAGTTCTAGAGCAGTGGTTCTTAACCTTGTTGGAGATACCGAACCTCACCAGTTTCATATGCGCGTTCACCGAACCCTTCTTTCAAATTCAAGACAAAGTTATGTTTTTTTTACTGGTGCACAAAATGAACCGTGCATGAACATCACCCTGTTCAAAGAACAAAACCAACACAGTGCATGAACTCACAACAAATTACACACCTGCCAATCAGTCTGCCTTCTGCTGTTGTCGTATCCATAAAGCCGATAAGGAAAATATTTTATTTACACGATGAGTCGGGTGTGTCTTGACCTCCGCGGCGGAGGCTCCGTCGAACCCCTGAGGTTGACTCACCGAATTTCTAGAGTTCGATCGAACCCAGGTTAAGAACCACTGTTCTAGAGCATACCTGTGCAAATTAAGGCCCCGTTAATCTTTTCATTCTGGCCCGCCGGACATTCCTAAATGATTTTTTTTAGATCTTTAAGATGGAAACTGTAGCTGCCATTCCGATGCGCGGTGATGTATTCAAATTACTGTAAATTTTTCAATGGTTGGAATCTGCGTATTTGCATGATATACTACCGTATTTTTCGGAGTATAAGTCGCACCGGCCGAAAATGCATAATAAAGAAGGAAACAAACATATATAGGTCGCACTGGAGTATAAGTCACATTTTTGGGGAAATTTATTTGATAAAAGCCAACACCAAGAATAGACATTTGAAAGGCAATTTAAAATAAATAAAGAATAATGAACAACAGGCTGACTAAGTGTACCTTATATGAGGCATAAATAACCAACTGAGAACGTGCCTGGTATGTTAACGTAACATATTATGGTAAGAGTCATTCAAATAACTATAACATATAGAACATGCTATACGTTTACCAAACAATCTGTCACTCCTGGCTATGCGGGAACGCATATTGCCCGCCCCATTAAAAGGGGTGGGGGTGTTGCACTAATATACAACAAAAACTTTAGCCTTACCTCGGACCTAAATAATAAATATAACTCGTTTGAGGTGCTCACTATGAGGTTTGTCACACCGCTGCCTCTCCACCTGGCTGTCATCTACCGCCCCCCTGGGCCCTATTCGGACTTTATCAATGAATTTTCAGAGTTCGTTGCTGATCTAGTGACGCACGCCGACAATATAATCATAATGGGAGACTTTAATATCCATATGAATACCCCATCGGACCCTCCATGCGTGGCGCTCCAGACTATAATTGATAGCTGTGGTCTTACACAAATAATAAATGAACCCACGCATCGCAACGGTAATACGATAGATCTAGTGCTTGTCAGGGGTGTCACCACCTCTAAAGTTACGATACTCCCGTACACTAAAGTAATGTCCGATCATTACCTTATAAAATTCGAAGTTCTGACTCATTGTCAACAAACTAATAATAATAATAATAACTACTATAGCAGCCGCAACATTAATACTGCCACAACGACGACTCTTACTGACCTACTGCCTTCAGTAATGGCATCATTCCCAAATTATGTGGGCTCTATTGATAACCTCACTAACAGCTTTAACGACGCCCTGCGCGACACCATTGATATTGTAGCACCGCTAAAGCTAAAAAGGGCCCCTAAAAGGCGTACCCCATGGTTTACAGAAGAAACTAAAGCCCAGAAATTATCATGTAGAAAGCTGGAACGCAAATGGCGTGCGACTAAACTTGAGGTTTTCCATCAAGCATGGAGTGATAGTTTAATAACTTATAAACGCATGCTTACCTCAGCTAAAGCTAAATATTACTCAAATCTCATCCACCTCAACAAAAATGATCCTAAATTTTTGTTTAGTACAGTAGCATCGCTAACCCAACAAGGGACTCCTCCCAGTAGCTCCACCCACTCAGCAGATGACTTTATGAATTTCTTTAATAAGAAAATTGAAGTCATTAGAAAAGAGATTAAAGACAATGCATCCCAGCCACAACTGGGTTCTATTAACACAAATACGACTGTATATACGACGGACATTGCCCTCCAAAATAGTTTCTCTCTCTTTGATGAAATAACATTGGAGGAATTGTTAAAATGTGTAAATGGGACAAAACAAACAACATGTTTACTTGACCCAATTCCTGGGAAACTTATCAAGGAGCTTTTTGTTTTATTAGGTCCATCAGTGTTAAATATTATAAACCTATCACTTTCCTCTGGTACTGTTCCTCTAGCATTCAAAAAAGCGGTTATTCATCCTCTACTCAAAAGACCTAACCTCGATCCTGACCTCATGGTGAACTACCGGCCGGTGTCCCACCTACCGTTTATCTCGAAAATTCTCGAAAAAATTGTCGCACAGCAGCTAAATGAACACTTAGTGACTAACAATCTCTGTGAACCTTTTCAATCCGGTTTCAGGGCAAATGGGCAAATCACTCTACGGAGACAGCCCTCGCAAAAATGACTAATGATCTATTGCTAACGATGGATTCTGATGCTTCATCTATGTTGCTGCTTCTTGATCTTAGCGCCGCTTTCGATACTGTTGATCATAATATTTTATTAGAGCGTATCAAAACGCGTATTGGGATGTCAGACTTAGCCTTGTCTTGGTTTAACTCTTATCTTACTGACAGGATGCAGTGTGTCTCCCATAACAATGTGACCTCGGACTATGTTAAGGTAACGTGCGGAGTTCCCCAGGGTTCGGTTCTTGGCCCTGCACTCTTTAGTATTTACATGCTGCCGCTGGGTGACATCATACGCAAGTACGGTGTTAGCTTTCACTGTTATGCTGATGACACCCAACTCTACATGCCCCTAAAGCTGACCAACACGCCGGATTGTAGTCAGCTGGAGGCGTGTCTTAATGAAATTAAACAATGGATGTCCGCTAACTTTTTGCAACTCAACGCTAAGAAAACGGAAATGCTGATTATCGGTCCTGCTAGACACCAACATCTATTTAATAATACCACCTTAACATTTGACAACCAAACAATTAAACAAGGCGACTCGGTAAAGAATCTGGGTATTATCTTCGACCCAACTCTCTCGTTTGAGTCACACATTAAGAGTGTTACTAAAACGGCCTTCTTTCATCTCCGTAATATCGCTAAAATTCGTTCCATTTTGTCCACAAGCGATGCTGAGATCATTATCCATGCGTTCGTTACATCTCGTCTCGATTACTGTAACGTATTATTTTCGGGCCTCCCTATGTCTAGCATTAAAAGATTACAGATGGTACAAAATGCGGCTGCTAGACTTTTGACAAAAACAAGAAAGTTTGATCATATTACGCCTATACTGGCTCACTTGCACTGGCTTCCTGTGCACCTAAGATGCGACTTTAAGGTTTTACTACTTACGTATAAAATACTACACGGTCAAGCTCCTGCCTATCTTGACGATTGTATTGTACCATATGTCCCGGCAAGAAATCTGCGTTCAAAGAACTCCGGCTTATTAGTGATTCCCAGAGCCCAAAAAAAGTCTGCGGGCTATAGAGCGTTTTCTATTCGGGCTCCAATACTATGGAATGCCCTCCCGGTAAAAGTTAGAGATGCTACCTCAGTAGAAGCATTTAAGTCTCATCTTAAAACTCATTTGTATACTCTAGCCTTTAAATAGACTCCCTTTTTAGACCAGTTGATCTGCCGTTTCTTTTCTTTTCTTTTCTACTCTGCTCCGGGGTGGACCGCTAGCCTGTCCATCAGATGGGGACATCTCTACGCTGCTGACCCGTCTCCACTCGGGATGGTTCCCGCTGGCCCCACCATGGACTGGACTTTCGCTGATGTGTTGGACTTTCACAATATTATGTCAGACCCACTCGACACCGAGGATGTCGTTGTGGCTTGTACAGCCCTTTGAGACACTAGTGATTTAGGGCAATATAAATAAACATTGATTGATTGATTGATTGACTCCTAATCGCTAAATCCCATGAAATCTTATACGTCTAGTCTCTTACGTGAATGAGCTAAATAATATTATTTGATATTTTACGCTAATTTGTTAATAATTTCACACATAAGTCACTCCTGATTATAAGTCGCACCCCCGGCCAAACTATGAAAAAAACTGCGACTTATAGTCCGAAAAATACGGTAGTCACTATGGTAATCTAATTAGTTACTATGGTAATCTAAGTCAGAGCAGCTCAGACGAGGCACCAAGCAGTGTGGGTGGGGAGCGTTTCCACAGCGGCCAGCCTGAAATGCGGGTGTCAGGGACAGACGCGGAAGGAGATTTTTACAACAAAGTTCTAGAGCATAGTGATGTATCACATATATCAGATTGTAGGTGGGTTTTTTGTTTTTACCCTACGCATTCATATTTCGCTGGGTTTGTTGCGTTTCGCTTGTTTGTAAAATATGTCTATCAAGAGGGGGTGATATATGTTGTCAATATTCAGTGTTTTATCGTTCATAGTTAATGTCGTAAATCCCACATTCTTTATTTTCATGTACATTCTGGGTGTTTCATTCAGTAAAAAAATGTACGGCGGTCTGTCATAACGTTTTTAGCATTCGATCAGACATTATTGAGAGGTTTTGTATTAGAGTTCCTAAAAATCAGATACACCGGCCCCCATGCACATTTTTTTCTCTAAATTTGGCCCCCTCCGAGTCAAAATAATTGCCCAGGCCTATTCTAGGGTATTTATTAGTAGCCAGCGAGAAGAATATTTTTGACGTGACGGATGTAAACAGAGGTCACAACACCAGCAGTATATTACCCGAGGTCGGCTGTGGCTGTAGGATAGAGTTGCCAAATGGGAACGGTAATAATGTTGGTAAATTATCGACTAAAAATTCTATGGTACATTACATGGGACATGTAAGTGTGAAAAAGGTTGGGAGAGGAAAATAAATCTAAAGGTACAATATATAGTGTAGAAATGCACCCAATTTCAGGAAAAGTAGTCTTGATTTTGATTTGATATTTTGACATATACTTTATATCTATATCTATATATGCTGTATATATATATATATATATATATATATATATATATATATATATATATATATATATATATATATATATACACATATATATATATATATATATATATATATATATATATATATATATATATATATATATATATATATATATATATATATATATATATTAGGGCTGCAACAACTAATCGATTAAATTGATTAAAATCGATTATAAAAATAGTTGGCGATTAATTTAGTCATCGATTCGTTGGATCTATGCTATGCGCATGCGCAGAGGCAATTATTTTAATTAAAAAAATCAAAATAAAAAAATATTTATTTTTATTTTTTTATAAACCTTTATTTATAAACTGCAACATGTACAAACAGCTGAGAAACAATAATCAAAATAAGTGTGGTGCCGGTATGCTGTTTTTTTTCCAATAAAATACTGGAAAGGATAGAAATGTAGTTTGTCTCTTTTATCCGACTATTAATCGAAGTAATAATCGACAGATTAATCGATTATCAAATTAATCGTTAGTTGCAGCCCTAATATATATATATATATATATATATATATATATATATATATATATATATATATATATATATATATATATATATATATATATATATATATATATATATATATATATATATATATATATATATATATATATATTGTCACGGCGGGGTTTTTGCAGCTTACTGCGAGGTTTGTTCTCCCGGGATGCAAACTGACTATTCCGGACCAGGCTTGCAGGTAGGAACATATTTAATAATCCTCTCAAAACTCAAAGTACTAATAAAAAACGGAAAACAAGGCGAAGGCACAACGCGCTGATCGCACTTGGAGCTAAACTAACACTTAGCATAAACTATAACAAGGAAAACTTACTAGCTGTGGCATGAACAAACAAAAACTTACGTATACAAGGCATGAAGCGAACACTTGGCATACACTTGGAATCAGACATGAACCGAACAATGACGCCAGGCCGACTGACTGGCAAAGGCAGGCTTAAATAGTAGGGATGATGTTTGATAAGAAATTATCGAGTTTGAGCCTATTATCGAATCCTCTTATCGAACCGATTCCTTATCGATTCTCTTATCGAATCCAGATAGGTTGTTGTATATGGAAAAAAAACACAATATTTGGTTTAACAAAAGCTCACTTTTATTTTATAAGAAAAAAATAAGATTAAATAAATAAATAAATATTGACTGTTACCCCCCAAAAAAAATAAAATAAATAAATATTGACTGTTGTTACCCAAAGTATATTAAGTGGGATTTTTCAGAAAAACAAATATATACAGTAACACAAAAACAACCTGTCTCTGTGATCACTATAGGTGTATAAATAATAATATAGTGTTAAATGAAATCAGTCCCTTGGGCACAAAACTGAAAATAATACAGCTCTCCAAAAAGTGCACTTCTGCTGCTATTGGAACATACTATCTACACACACAGGCAGACAGCTAACAAACAATCCAAGACGTCTAATAAAGTTCCAAAGCAGATGAATCCATTTAGGCTCTTTATTGTTGTTGATCTTGCTTTGTCTTTTCCTATCTTTACTTTTGTCTTGCACTGGACTGTTTTTCTTTTTTAAACTGAAATACACACAATGACAAATGTATAAGCTATGTGATTCAATTAACATACTCAAATTTAATACACAATATGTAAATATTAGCTTCACACAAATATACAGTACTATCATCAAACAAATACTTCTGAGTGTTGAAACTATTTCGATGGTGGAAATATACGACTGGCAGCCATTTTAAGTCCTCAAAACATCCATTGAAACAGTGCACAAAAATCGTTTTTAATAAACATCTTAGTTTTAAATTGAACCACTTTCCACCTTAATATTGAGTTACATAAACAAGTTAAACAGTTTACTTACAGACTTATCTTTTCCAAGGCTTGTAAGAGCTAACGCAACTTGTCTACTTCTCAATTGTCTCATGAACTGAACTGACTCGCCAACCCGGAAGTGGCCAGACTAACGACGCGTAGTATTTTCATATTGCCACAAGGTGTCAGTAAGAGTCTACAATCAAATGGGCATAACATTGCCCATTTGGGATTCGTTCCCAGGGATTCGAATAAAGAACCAACTCTTTTTCTTTACTATAGTGGTCTCGATAACGGGTACCGGTTCTCAAAAAGGGATTTGCGTCCGAGGACTCGGTTCTTTTCTTATCGAACAACCGGGAAAATCGGTTTCGAACATCATCCCTATTAAATAGTGTCTCTTGATTAGAGCCAGGTGAGCGTCCCGAACACCAGCGGCAGGTGAAAATCATACGCAGCCATGGCAACCAAAACAAACAAGAGTGCACAAAAAACAGGAACTACTGGAGTTAAACTAACAGAGCATAACAAAAACATGATCCGGACCACGGATCATGACATATATATAGATAGAAATTTTCTTCTTTTCATCAGTTTTCCTCTTTTTTTTTCTCAAAGGGTGCTTGCATACATCCAGCATTGTAAACAAAAACTTGGCTACCCAGCCCCCATAAAACGTGCCCTTTGGAGCCCTACAGGTGGGCCTTAAACTCATTGCCAATTCATGTCCCGTGTCATGCCTTATAAGGAAGTTCCTTCCATTAGTGTGCTTTCCAAGGACTTTCCTCACTTCTCCACCATGTTTCCCTATGAAATATGGATGAAATATTTGAGCAAGCAAACCCGAGAGCTTCGCTTTTCCACCGTGACGTATCCTCTGGAGGGTTTCACGCTTGCCAACCGGCCGTCTCCTTCAATTCATCCTTCCGGAGCCTTTCAGCGTTCCCGGAGCTCATTACGTGGCCTTAGCCAGAGAGGCGGGGTCACAGGCTAACATAAATCCTGACGGATCGACGAGGACCTTTTTGTGTCGCTTTAAGAGTCGAGCTAATGGCGCCATTGTTAGCGGTCAAGCTGGCGTCATCATTAATGGAGCTACTGAGTGGTGTGACGTTAGAGCCAGCAAGGCCATCTCTGCTGGCCTAACATCACCACAAATCATGATCATAATTAAAGATGAAAACATTTTTTTATTTACTTTCCCTTGTCAGGTTCAAGCACTGATGACATCTATTAATCAGACAAGAAGCAAGGAATCAATCAGAGACAGAGTTCAATTTAGCTCATGAGGAGAACGCATGGAGCTGAACACTTAGTCACAGTCTCGCCCTACGCTCTAAGGTTCAGCTCTTGCGTCCCTCTATTTATTCAGGAGTTCCACAGTCAACAACACCAAGGCCGCCTCTAAAAGGAGTGGTCACATATTTTATGCGAAGCAGGTCCAGGACGCACAATACGTGACGGAATGTGCTGGGGGCCTTGTAACTTCGCCTTGTCCCCGCTTCGTCTGCGTGTTGGCATCTTACCTTCGTTGAGGTCCTTGAAGTCTCTGCTTCGTTTGCGTGTTGGCATCTTATCTTCGTTGAGGTCCTTGAAGTCTCTGCTTCGTCTGCGTGCTGTCATCTTATCTTCGTTGAGGTCGTTGAAGTCCTTGACTGTTAGCGGGCTAAAACAAAGATAACATCTACGGCTGAGGCCACCCCCTCAGACAAGAAGTCTTTGTCCTTGCACAGATTAGAAAAGTCCAACTTGAGCACAATAGCTAAATAACTAAAGCTACAGACTTTAAGCATACTAAAGTTAGTGTGATAATATATACATAATTATTCTAACACCCTAAATATCTAAAATTATTCATATTCTCTTCATGTCATATTATGCTCGTTCTATTACTGTTGTTTTTAGTTTTAGTTTGTATCCAATCAGAATTCAGCTAGTTTATGTTGCCATGCTATACCAAAACGGGGACATAGAGTTGATAGACAGTTGCGATAGCCAATCAGATCACGAGTTGTTGTCAGTAAGGGCGTTGAACTGACATTTCCGCGTCCTATGATTGGATACTCACCTGGACCGTTAGTGTGACCCACCCATAATGTGTCACATTTTTGTGTTGATTTATTTATTTTATTTTGTGGTTTGAATTCGTTTTTGGAGCTGTCATTCTACATGTATCAGTATTCACCTTGGTCAGATCCCGAGTTGTCGTCAGTAAGGCCTTCTAGCAGTTCCACTGTAGACACGGCACATGAGCCAAGCGTGCAGTTTTTAACAAAGTTTTTAGTGCACATAGGTTTCTATCAAAGTCTTTCTTCCGCAGAACGTGACTTTTCAGTCACGTCCGTATCCTCTCTCCCCTCCTGCTCCTGGCCGCTTACTGTTCAAGACAACAGATGATAAGATTAACACTTACCAACTGTGAAATCGAATCACCTGCCAGCTGTGTCTCGCCGTCAGCACTGCCACGCCCCCCGTCTGATGGTGCTCTGTCCCTCAGCACCACGGACAGTGGCGGTGACCTTTGCTCCTGCAGGCAGCGCCGGGAACATCTCCCTCCACAGTGACATTCACGCGTCCTGTGATTGGATGCTCACCGGCACCGTTAGCGGATGAATTTGAGAACGCATACAGTTGATAGACAGTTGCGATAGCCAATCAGATCGCAAGTTGTTGACGGTAGCTGTTCTGATACAACTAAAATTTGTAAACTCTTGTTGTTGAAGTGTGTCGTGCTTGTCATTTAATTAACATTGTTACATGTGTATTTGTCGCCATCATGTGGTCAGGGCAGTTGATATATCTTTGAGAAATGTGTACTTTGAATCAAACTTTATTGACCAGAAGTTGCATAAGCCAAGCAGAGAGATTTACGGTATATGTTTTAAAGGCCTACTGAAAGCCACTACTACCGACCACGCAGTCTGATAGTTTATGTATCAATGATGAAATTTTAACATTGCAACACATGCCAATACGGCCGGGTTAACTTATAAAGTGCAATTTTAAATTTCCCGCTAAACTTCTGGTTGAAAACGTCTATGTATGATGACGTATGCGCGTGCAACAATGGTTGAAACGGAAGTTTTCGGACACCATTGTATCCAATACAAAAAGCTGTTTTCATCTCAAAATTCCACAGTATTCTGGACATCTGTGTTGGTGAATCTTTTGCAATTTGTTTAATGAACAATGAAGACTGCAAAGAAGAAAGCTGTAGGTGGGATCGGTGTATTAGCGGCTGGCTGCAGCAACACAACCAGGAGGACTTTGACTTGGATAGCAGACGCGCTATCCGACGCTAGCCGCCGACCGCATCGATGATCGGGTGAAGTCCTTCGTCGATCGCTGGAACGCAGGTGAGCACAGGTGTTGATGAGTAGATGAGGGCTGGCTGGCGTAGGTGGATAGCTAATGTTTTTAGCATAGCTCTGTGAGGTCCCGTAGCTAAGTTAGCTTCAATGGCGTCGTTAGCAACAGCATTGTTAAGCTTCGCCAGGCTGGAAAGCATTAACCGTGTAGTTACAGGTCCATGGTTTAATAGTATTGTTGATTTTCTGTGTATCCTTCCAGTCAGGGGTTTATTTCTTTTGTTTCTATCTGCAGTTGAGCCCGATGCTATCACGTTAGCTCCGTAGCTGGAGATAAAAGTCACTGTGAATGTCCATTTCGCGTTCTCGGCTCTCATTTTCAAGAGGATATAGTATCCGAGGTGGTTTGAAATACAAATCCGTGATCCACAATAGAAAAAGGAGAAAGTGTGGAATCCAATGAGCCAGCTTGTACCTAAGTTACGGTCAGAGCGAAAAAAGATACGTCCTGCACTGCACTCTAGTCCTTCACTCTCACGTTCCTCATCCACGAATCTTTCATCCTCGCTCAAATTAATGGGGTAATCGTCGCTTTCTCGGTCTGAATCGCTCTCACTGCTGGTGTAAACAATGGGGAAATGTGAGGAGCCTTTCAACCTGTGACGTCACGCTACTTCCGGTACAGGCAAGGCTTTTTTTATCAGCGACCAAAATTGCGAACTTTATCGTCGATGTTCTCTACTAAATCCTTTCAGCAAAAATATGGCAATATCGGGAAATGATCAAGTATGACACATAGAATGGATCTGCCATCCCCGTTTAAATAAAAACATTCATTTCAGTAGGCCTTTAACGGCTGATGCATTTTAATTTATTTTTAAATGCGCCAGAAAATAACCCGTTTTGTACACTGTTGATGTGCTTCAATGCGCAGTAGGGTGTAAATGTGTTCCTGTATAGTATTTCTCCAGCAATGGTCATGTGGTGACATCATTTACGGTATTTTGAGAGGTAATCATTGAAGTCGGACATCACTGAAGGCCTAGGTGGGAAACGCACGGCCCGCCACTGGAGCTACTGAATGTTTTTTTTTTTACTTCTTTACCTTTTAGTAGCAGAACTGTAATAATATCAATAACGTATTGTTCATAATGATGTCATGTTAAACTCCCAACGTTATAAGTTTAAATGTGACTACCGTCTTTTGAACGTTCCTTGTTTAAGTCCGCATAGCAACATCACACCTCGTCAGATGGAACACAGCGTCCGGATTCCACGCCGTGTCCAATCCCGGACCCTCAGGACCTATTTGGTGACTTCTATTGAATCACTTAGCGTACTAATTGGACACAGATTAACTCATTTCCTTATCACCACCTCCATCACGCCCCCTGCCCCCACTCCGTGGTTGAGGGGGACTTGGGAGGAGGGTTCTGAGTTTTCTGGCGGTCCAAATGTAGGCCAGATAGCTGACATGATGACATGATTACACGATAACATGACATTATGTTATGAAATCATAATGACATTGTGTTATGATGACATTACATGAGGACATGATGACATGACGAGATCATGGCATGATACCATGACAACATTATGTTACGATAACATGGCAATAGGACGCTATGATAACATGACGTAATATAATAACATGTTATAAAAGTTCAAGTTGAAGTACCGCTTGTAAGATTCAAACATTGATGACATCTATTAAACAAGACAAGAAGCAAGGAATTAAACAGACAGAATTCAATTGAGCTCAATTGAGGAGAAACGTCTGGGCTGTACTCTTGTACAGTCTCCCACCACGCTCTGACAAAAGATTGTACGCCTCCTCTTTTATTTGGACTTTCCCTGATTACATGGCAACAGATGTTTCTAAAGGAAGGGGGTCGTAAACAGCCGCTGCCTTTGGTCACAAAGGAGTTCAAAGAAAAGGTGCCTGGAGGGGGGTCAGGTCCTGCTTCCTCTCCGCTTTGTAGATCTCGGGTCAAGACAAAATCTTCCTGTGGATTACGATACAGCAAAGAAACCGACACCGTCATGTTGCTTCCCATCCTACGCAGTGGTAGGATCAAAGACAGCTTTTGTCCTCTCGCCGGGAACTCATGGCAACACAAAGTGTTGTGATAACTTAGATACAATTATTCTGACACCGCTGATAGTCACACACACACTAGGTGTGGTGAAATGACCCTCAGCATTTGACCCATCCCCTTGTTCCACCCCCTGGGAGGCGAGGGGAGCGGTGAGCAGCAGCTGTGGCCCCGCTCGAGAATAATTTTGGTGATTTAACCCCCAATTCCAACCCTTGATGCTGAGTGCCAAGGAGGGAGGTAATGGGTCCCATTTTTATAGTCTTTGGTATGACTCGGCCGGGGTTTGAACTCACAACCTACCGATCTCAGGGCGGACACGATCAGTGTTGGCGTTAACGCACTTTTTGTGTCTTTCTACGCATTGAAATCAGAAAGGACGCGAAATTCCGGAAGTCCTTCGACGCGCTTTTGTTTTGTTTTTTACCGATTTTTGCCTTCCGCCGACGTTTTGTTTACCGTATTTTCCGGACTATAAAGTCAAGCTCACCCACCTCACCGAAAGTTTCATCGATCACAAATACTGCATTTGTTTTCATAATGACATGATGTTATGATAACATGACATATTGTTATAATAACATGTTATGACAACATAGTGACATGATGTTATGATAACATGACATATTGTTATAATCACATGTTATGACAACATAATGACATGATGTTATGATAACATGGTGTTATGATGACAGTCTTAAAATATCATCATGTTATGATAACATGACATAATATAATAACATAATGACATGATGTTATGATAACATGACATATTGTTATAATAACATGTTATGACAACATAATGACATGATGTTATGATAACATGGTGTTATGATGACCTAGTCTTAAAATATCATGATGTTATGATAACATGACAATATGATGCTCTGATAACATGACATAATATAATAACATAATGGCAGGATGTTATGATAACATGACATATTGTTATAATAACATGTTATGACAACATAGTGACATGATGTTATGATAACATGACATATTGTTATAATCACATGTTATGACAACATAATGACATGATGTTATGATAACATGGTGTTATGATGACCTAGTCTTAAAATATCATGATGTTATGATAACATGACAATATGATGTTCTGATAACATGACATAATATAATAACATGATGTTATGATAACATAATGACGTGATGTTATGATAACATAATGACATGATGTTATGATAACATAATGACATGATGTTATGATAACATGACATATTGTTATAATAACATGTTATGACAACATAATGACATGATGTTATGATAACATGGTGTTATGATGACATAGTCTTATAATATCATGTTATGATAACATGACATAATATAATAACGTAATGTTATGATAACATAATGAAATGATGTTATGATAACATAATGACATGTTATGATAACATGACATATTGTTAACATGTTATGACAACATAATGACATGATGTTATGATAACATGGTGTTATGATGACATAGTCTTATAATATCATGATGTTCTGATAACATGACAATATGATGTTCTGATAACATGACATAATATAATAACATGATGTTATGATAACATAATGACATGATGTTATGATAACATGTATTATGACATGACATTGATATGCTAACATGATGACATTGTTATGATAACATGATGACATGACAACATGATGTCATGATTACAATGACAATGTTGTGATGACATGATTACATGAGAACATGATGACACGTGACGGCATTATTTTATGATTACATGAGGACATAACATGACAGCATTATGTTATAACATGACATGATTGCATGATAACATGACATATTGTTATAATATTATGTTATGTCAATATAATGACATGTTATGATAACATGGTGTTATGATGACATAGTCTTATCATGATGTTATGATAACATGACAATATGACGTCATAATAACATGTTATGATAACATGACATATTGTTATAATAACATGATGTTATGATAATATAATGACATGATGTTATGATAACATGGTGTTATGATGACATAGTCTTATAATATCATGATGTTATGATAACATGACAATATGATGTCATAATAACATGATGTTATGATAACATGATTCTCTGATGAGGTAATAATGTGTCCCTGTTAAGATGTTGTCATGTTTTTCAACCAATCTTGATGAAATTTGACACACCTGCTTGTCAGTCTTTTTAGGGAAAAACTAAGTCCATCTGACTTAAGAAAACTTTTAACAACAGCGCCACCATGTGGTGTATGCGTCATAAGGAATCATTGCACAGGTAACGTGTTTGGACACATGTTCACCCTTTAATGTGCATGGCTTCCGTTGCTTTCCACAAACGCGTAAAGTCACATGACCGCAGGTGCGTCGTTGAAGAAGGAATGACACAAGCGCTTTTTTTTTTTTTCTTCCAGTGCGCCATCGCCCTCGCTGGGGAGCCTCTGGGAGGTTGTTGTCTAGTAACTGTTGCCATGGCGACAGTCGGCAAGCGTAATAGATTCTAATGGAAGTGTTGATTGTGGCACTAAGAGAGAAAGAGAGAGGCTGTGAGGTGTCGTCGTTGTTCCGCCGCCATGTCACGTGACCGTGTCGTGTTTTTTTGTATGCACGTGAAATATTTGTCACACCGCGGTGAGGAAAGTCTTGTCTTGGTTTTTTCTGTCTTGTGATTTGCATGTTTTATTTTGAAAAGCAACTCCTCTTGTTTCAGATCACGCGTCCTTCCTCTTGTGTCACCAGTCTGACGTCATCCCTGACCCTTGATTGTTTCCACCTGTTTCCCATTACCCTCATGTTCCATATAAGCCCATGCCTCCCCTTGTTCTGTGCCAGATTGTCTCGAGCTTTCGTGCCTGTCTAGCTGCCATGTTCATGTCCATGCCTTGCCTCGTCCCACGTCTACTTCCTTGTATCCAGTATTGCTCATGCTGTAATTTTGAGTTAACTTTTTTCCTCCCTCAGAGCGACTTTTGTTATCTAGTCTTTTTTTCAACCGCAGTGGTGAGTTATGATTTTTTTCCTAATGATCTTCCTTCCTCAAAGTTTTTGAGTGATTTTTTGTTTACATTTATTAGAATAAGATTTAGAGTAGTAATTTTTATAGTCCTTATTTTCTTCCTCCTGTTGGAGCGTTTTTTGTTAAAAGTTTTATAGCAGATACGGTGCTAATTATAATTTGTCTTATTTTTTGTATTTCCTCCTTTTGAAGTGATTTTTGGTTTTTCCCTTTTTGGAAACTTTTTTCGCTATCTGTTTTGTACCTCATAGCAGGCCTGGCCCTAACCAATCTGGCGCCCTAGGCAAGATTTTAGGTGGCGCCCCCCCACATCGGCAGTGAAGTGTATATACTCACAAGAAACCGAATAGCTTTGTCTTTGACCTTTTGTTTTACTTAAAGAAAGCAAATTAACATATTATATGAGAATGTTATGTTATGATTATCTTTAACCGAATCACAGCAGTGCTCAAATTAAAAAACAGCATTCCCTCTCATGTGATATTGCTTAATTAACATTAATGATGTGCACTTTAACAACTAGGCTTACAACTATACCTAATATATAAAGGGGTGGAAAAGTGACTATTACCTGCAGGGCAAACATTAGCTAACCAGAAGGCAATAACAATGTAAACAAAAAACACCTGCTTAAAAGATCTAATACAAATGTCCCTGAGGAATGTAAGGTGGGAGTACTGTAATTACCTAACGTTACATTATTATTTATATACATTATTTAACAATTTAGCCCCCTCCACAATATTAACCCGACGTTAAAACAGAACTAGCTATTTATTGATTAGCAATTGCCGAATCATGTAACATTAGCTTGATGCTAAAAAGCCAGGTTACTATCACATTCTGTAACAGACAAATAATTTCATGTAGGCTAACGTTACCTACCTGCTACCTCTGTCTTTTTCTCGTTTCTTCTCCTCTTTTTTTCTCTTTTTTCTTCCCTAGACACCTGACAGTTTTGGCCGTTTTGACATCTTGTGTTGATTTTTTGATGTGGTGACGTCCAAAAAGAGTCATGATACGGGAAGGGAGGGGGCGCACCGTGCGGGGGGAAGGGGGGAGGGGGCGTAATGTTGTAACAAATAATTTTTCAATTAAATAGGCTTGACTTTGCATTTTAATTAACGTGGGATTATTTTTTGTATTTAGAAATAATAGTACCAACTTTTTTTTCTTTTTTTTCTCCAACATTTGTGGCACTGGCGTGGCGCCCCCTAATGGACGGCGCCCTTAGCATTTGCCTATACGGCCTATGCCACGGGCCGGCCCTGCCTCATAGTAATTGAATATTCGCTGCTCTGGAGGTTAAAGAGTTTTTTCAAAATAAAAGCTTTATTTAGAACTCCCATCTCTGCATCTGAGTCCCTTCCTTCGTCCAAGCCTGACAATATTGGCACGTGTTGTTTTGTCTCAGCCTGGCGTCGCATCGTGTCCGCCATAATGTGACATGTCGGAAGGTCGCAGAGATCACGTAACCCTTCCGGCTTCTTGTCGATGTACCAGCGATGTACGTCACGCCATGGACACTTTGCTATGAGAGGCCCTTAGGGACATTATTCCAAATGACCTCTTACACACAAAAAAGTTCAAAGAAAAGGTCGCAAAACAGTCCACAAAAAAGTTCGCCTGGATGCATACTTGCCAACCCTCACGATTTTTCCGGGAGACTCCCGAATTTCAGTGCCCCTCCCGAAAATCTCCCAGGGCAACCATTCTCCCGAATTTCTCCCGATTTTTCGACGCGTCCGCTTTTTCACCATACAAACAGCGTGCCGGCCCAGTCACATGTTGTATGCGGCTTCCGCATACACACGAAAGTGACTGCAAGGCATACTTGATCAACAGCCATACAGGTCACACTGAGGGTGGACGTATAAACAACTTTAACACTGTTACAAAAATGCGCCACACTGCGAACCCACGCCAAACAAGAATGACAAACACATTTCGGGAGAACATCCGCACCGTAACACAACATAAACACGACAGAACAAATACTCAGAATCCCTTGCAGCACTAACTCTTCCGGGCTACAATATACACCCCCGCTACCACCAAACCCCAGCCCCCACACCTCAACCCCCCCCCCCCCCCCCCCCCCGACCTCCCAAATTCGAAGGTCTCAAGGTTGGCAAGTATGCCTGGAGGAGAGAGTCTGGTCCTGCTTCCTCTCTGCTTTGTAGTTCATGGGTCAAAACAATATATTTCTGTTGGTTAAAGGCCTACTGAAAGCCACTACTACCGACCACGCAGTCTGATAGTTTATATATCAATGATGAAATCTTAACAGTGCAACACATGCCAATACGGCCGGGTTAACTTATAAAGTGCAATTTTAAATTTCCTGCGAAACTTCCGGTTGAAAACGTCTATTTATGATGACGTATGCGCATGACGTAGCCCGGGGAACAGAGGTATGCCTTCCCCATTGAATACAATACAAAAAAGCTCTGTTTTCATTTCATAATTCCACAGTATTCTGGACATCTGTGTTGGTGAATCTTTTGCAATTTGTTTAATGAACAATGAAAGCTGCAAAGAAGAACGTTGTAGGTGGGATCGGTGTATAGCGGCTGGCTGTAGCAACACAACAAGGATTACTCACTTGGATAGCAGACGCGCTAGCCGATGCTAACCGGCCACCGCACGGATGATCGGGTGAAGTCCTTCGTCGCGCCGTCGATCGCTGGAACGCAGGTGAGCACGGGTGTTGATGAGCTGGGCAGATGAGGGCTGGCTGGCGTAGGTGGAGTGCTAATGTTTTTATCATAACTCTGTGAGGTCCGGTTTCTAAGTTGCTAAGTCAGCCTTAGCGTCGTTAGCAACAGCATTGTTAAGCTTTGCCAGGCTGAGATCTATTAACCGTGTACTTACATGTCCATGGTTTAATAGTATTGTTGATCTTCTGTCCATCCTTCCAGTCAGGGATTTATTTATTTTGTTTCTATCTGCATTTGAGACAGATGCTATCACGTTAGCTCATGCTAATTAGCATGAGGTTCGTCGATGTATTGTCGTGGAGATAAAAGTCACTTTAAATGTCCATTTTGCGTTCTCGACTCTCATTTTCAAGAGGATATAGTATCCGAGGTGGTTTAAAATACAAATCCATGATCCACAATAGAAAAAGGAGAGAGTGTGGAATCCAATGAGTCAGCTTGTACCTAAGTTACGGTCAGAGCGAAAAAAAATATGTATTTCACTGCATTCTAGTCCGTCACTCTAACGTTCCTCGTCCACGAATCTTTCATCCTCGCTCAAATTAATGGGGTAATGGTCCGAATAGCTCTAGCTGCGTTGAAAACAATAGGAAAATATGAGGGAGTGAACAACTGACAACGTCACGCTACTTCCGGTAGGGGCAAGTATTTTTTTTATCAGAGACCAAAAGTTGAGAACTTTATCGACGTTGTTCTATACTAAATCCTTTCAGCAAAAATATGGCAATATCGCAAAATGATCAAGTATGACACATAGAATGGATCTGCTATCCCCCTTTAAATAAATAAAAATCATTTCAGTAGGCCTTTAAAATACATGAAAGAAACAGAACACCTTCATGTTGCTTCCCACCCTACACAGTGGAGTTTTATAAGCCTTTTGTTTGGTCGGATCAAAGACAGGTTTTGTCTGCTCGACAAACCTGAAACACAAAAAATTAGTTGTGTTTCAACTAATTGAAACACAAAGTTTTGTGATAACTTAGACACAATTATTCTAACATTTGGCATAGCAGCAACCAATAGAATGGTTTGTACGGGGAAATACATAAAAAATGAATAGTATAAGGTTCTCAATCATATTTCAATTTGGGAGGGGCGTGAAAAAATGAAGAAAAAAAAAAGATAACCGAAGATGACATTACCAATATTTGTTCACTGTGCCGCAAACACATGTTTACACGATAATGCTGCACAACGTTCATGCTAAATGGAATAAAATGCTGAAACGTGCGTCACGTTGTTCCTCTTTTATCTCACGGTTCCTTCGACAAAACGGACCCTTTTTCTAGTAAACATGCTCAATTAGGAGCGACATTATATAAATACACAGCATGAAATATTCATACGCAAGCTGGCTACCCAGAGGGCGAAGACATGAAAGCAGGCCTGTAAGAACTTCCTCCCGTACTCGGCGAGGCTTCCCGTGATGACGTACTCCGATTTTAGGGTTTATATTTCTTATTTTCTAGAGCGAGAACATGAACTGACTTTACTCATATGATTATTGGTGGCTACCCTTTTTTTTAGGAATTTGCCTATCATTCACAATCCTTATGTAAGACAAGCACACATATGATTTTATTTTTTTATGCATTCTAACTGTCATGATCCGTGGCCCGGATCATGTTTTTGTTACTTTCTGCTGGTTTTGGACTCCCTTAGTTCCTGTTGTTGTGCACCCTTGAGTTTGTTTATAGTTACCATCAACGTTCCCTCTAAGGCAGTGGTCCCCAACCACCGGGCCGCGGCCCGGTACCGGTCCGCGGACCGATTGGTACCGGGCCGCACAAGAAATTTAAAAAATAATTTTTTTTTTTTTTTTTTTTAATGAAATCAACATAAAAAACACAATATATACATTATGTATCAATATAGATCAATACAGTCTGCAGGGATACAGTCCGTAAGCACACATGATTTATTTATGTAAAAAAAAAATAAAAATTTTTTTTTTTTTTTAATATATAATATAATCTTTCCAAAGCAGGACCCCCACCCAGGCATAAATTTAAAAAAAAAAAACAATATCTAAGTGGGCCAAATCACATATATTAGAAAATAATCTCTTGAAATTGACTAGTCACTTGATTATAATAATAAGACATTTAAATTGTTATGTCAGGTTTGAGACAGATGTGCTGCTGGTATGGCCACAGTGTGCACGTCTGTATTCCACTGAATGCTCAGGGTGTTTGTGCGTTTGCTTACACACAAATTAGAGGGAACATTGGTTACCATGGCTACTTATTATTTTCACCTGCCTCTGATTGGTGTTCAGGACGCTCACCTGTTTCTCGAGCACTAATCAGAGGCAGTATTTAAGCCTGCCTTTTCCAGTCAGTCGGCCTGGCTTCTTTGTTTGCTTCATGCTCCTGTTACGTGAGTACTCCTTGTCTTGAGTCTATGCCTAAGTGGTAGCGATAGATTCCAGTGCGATCGGCACATTTTTCCGTCGGCTTGTTTCCTGTTTTTTGTACCTCCTTGACTTCTCAAGAATAAATCACGTTCCTACCTGCAAGTCCTGTCCTGAGTTGTCCGTTTTCATCCCGGGGGAACGAACCTTGCAGCAAAACTGCAACCTCGCCGTGACACTAACTAGTAAATAAATGTAAGCAAAAGTCAGCTACCAATGGAGCCAATGGGAGTTGCTCTCTAACATTTGCACATTTTGCTGATTTTAAGCATACGGCGGCGTGTTCCTTCACAGATGCGTCACCTTTGCTTTTCCCTTCAACGACACTACTCCTCACTGCAGACTCGCTGAGAGACAACCAAGACTACTTTGGGACAAATACCGATCCAGAACCTTATATTTTTGAGCCTGGATATACGGAGGATGATCTCCCAAGTTTTAGAAACTGTGTTTTAAAGGCCTATTAAAACCCACTACTACCGACCACGCAGTCTGATAGTTTATATATCAACGATGAAATCTTAACATTGAAACACATGCCAATACGGCCGGGTTAACTTATAAAGTGCAATTTTAAAATTCCTGCCACACTTCCGGTTGAAAAACTCCTTTGGATATGATTTATGCGCGTGACGTCACAAAATCCACGGAAGTCGTTGTACCCCATCGACCCGATACAAAAACCTCTTGTTTTCTTCGACAAAATTCCACAGTATTCTGGACATCTGTGTTGGTGAATCTTTTGCAATTTGTTTAATGAACAATGGAGGCTGCAAAGAAGAACGTTGTAGGTGGGATCGATCGGTGTATTAGCGGCTAAGTACAATACTTACAGCAACACAACAAGGACTACTTACTACGCCTAGCCGATGCTTGCCGCCAAACCCACGGATGAAGTCCTTCGTCGCGCCGTCGATCGCTGGAACGCAGGTGAGCACGGCTGTTGATGGGAAGATGAGAGCTGACTGGCGTAGGTGGAGAGCTAATGTTTTTATCATAGTTCTGTGAGGTCCGGTTGCTAAGTTGCTAAATTAGCCTTGGCGTCGTTAGCAACAGCATTGTTAAGCCTTACCAGGCTGAGAATTTTTAACCGTGTAGTTACATGTACATGGTTTAATAGTATTGTTGATCTTTTGTCTATCCTTCCAGTCAGGGGTTTATTTCTTTTGTTTCTATCTTCATTTGAGAACGATGCTATCACGTTAGCTCAGTAGCTAAGTGTGTCACCGATGTATTGTCGTTGAGATAAAAGTCACTTTAAATGTCCATTTCGCGTGCTCGACTCTCATTTTCAAGAGGATATAGTATCCGAGGTGGTTTAAAATACAAATCCGTGATCCACAATAGAAAAAGGAGAGAGTGTGGAATCCAATGAGCCAGCTTGTACCTAAGTTACGGTCAGAGCGAAAAAAGATACGTCCATCGCTGCCTCTCGAGTCCTTCACTGTAACGTTCCTCATCTACGAATCTTTCATCCTCGCTCAAATTAATGGGGTAATCGTCGCTTTGTCGCTCCGAATCTCTCGCTCCATTGTAAACAACGGGGAATTGTGAGGAATACTAGCTCCTGTGACGTCACGCTACTTCCGGTACAGGCAAGGCTTTTTTTATCAGCGAGCAAAAGTTGCGAACTTTATCGTCGATTTTCTCTACTAAATCCTTTCAGCAAAAATATGGCAATATCGCGAAATGATCAAGTGTGACACATAGAATGGATCTGCTATCCCCGTTTAAATTTAAAAAATTCATTTCAGTAGGCCTTTAAACAGATCCAGCTTTAGTGAAACGCTAAGCATCGTGTAGCAGTATTGCTAAGTGCTAAACTGTCAGGTTCAAACACTGATGACATCTATTAATCAGACAAGAAGCAAGGAACCATACAGAGACAGAGTTCAATTTAGCTCATGAGGAGAACGCATGGAGCTGCACACTTAGTCACAGTCTCGCCCTACGCTCTAAGGTTCAGCTCCCGCGTCCCTCTATTTATTCAGGAGTTCCCTAGTCAACATTACTGAGGCCGCCTCTAAAAGGAGTGGTCACATATATTATGCAAAGCAGGTCCAGTACGCACAATACGTGACGGAACCTTCTGCTATCCAGGTGAGAGACAGGATTTATAATCTAGAATTAACTTTCACCATTTCTGAGGTGATGCAGCAGCTCACCGGTTCAAAATCCCCCTCTGATCACGGTGCCGCTAAAAATTGTTTGTCTGTCTGCGTTAGCACTTATAATAACAATATCGCTAATATAAAGATGTAAATGGAGTATTGTTGGCACTTTTTGGTTGTTTTTTTTCTCGGGTTTTGTTATCCAACTCGTACTTGCCGTATTTTACGACTTAGAATGAATAAAATAAAGAAAAACATGTTCTTATTTTACATAAGGATTGTGAATGAAGGGCAAAATAAATTACAAAAAAAGTGCAGTTACCCTTTAAAGTTGCACTCTAGCTGATTGCTAATCCTCACCTTACCTTCATGCACGTCCACCAGGCCTGATTGTTGGCCGCTATTAGCGTCCACGCTGTGACTCATAAGACCAGCTGTGTCGGTGAGGTGCGCTTGTTTTGTTTAACAAGACAGCTGTGATTAGGCTGCATGCTGATAACACACACACACACTTCAATTATGTCCCTCTGCCTTATCTTCACTATTACTATTGTTTGTCTGGCACTACGTGTGTGTGTGTGTGTGTGCGTGTGTGTGTGTGTGTGTGTGTGTGTGTGTGTGTGTGTGTGTGTGTGTGTGTGTGTGTGTGTGTGTGTGTTCTTGTATTTCTACCCTTCTTGAGACCACAGGACAAGTTAGGACATAAATTCTGACTTGTATCACAATATTGCCAATAGTTTTGTTGTTCTTGTAAAATAGTTACATTTTTTGAGTAAAATGATGACTTGTCATAATTTTGCCAAGTAAAATTCCAATTATTATTATAATATCGCCAAAATGTTAAAGTTCTCTTATAAAATTGTGACTTTTGTCGCGTAAAATTACGACTCTTTTTATAAAATTGCCCAAATTTTAAGCTTTTCTTGTACAAACCCCGTTTCCATATGAGTTGGGAAATTGTGTTAGATGTAAATATAAACGGAATACAATGATTTGCAAATCCTTTTCAACCCATATTCAATTGAATGCACTACAAAGACAAGATATTTGATGTTCAAACTCATAAACTTTTTTTTTTTTTTTGCAAATAATAATTAACTTAGAATTTCATGGCTGCAACACGTGCCAAAGTAGTTGGGAAAGGGCATGTTCACCACTGTGTTGCATGGCCTTTCCTTTTAACAACACTCAGTAAACGTTTGGGAACTGAGGAGACACATTTTTGAAGCTTCTCAGGTGGAATTCTTTCCCATTCTTGCTTGATGTACAGCTTAAGTTGTTCAACAGTCCGGGGGTCTCCCTTGTGCTATTTTAGGCTTCATAATGGGCCACACATTTTCAATGGGAGACAGGTCTGGACTACAGGCAGGCCAGTCTAGTACCCGCACTCTTTTACTATGAAGCCACGTTGATGTAACACGTGGCTTGGCATTGTCTTGCTGAAATAAGCAGGGGCGTCCATGGTAACGTTGCTTGGATGGCAACATATGTTGCTCCAAAACCTGTATGTACCTTTCAGCATTAATGGCGCCTTCACAGATGTGTAAGTTACCCATGTCTTGGGCACTAATACACCCCCATACCATCACACATGCTGGCTTTTCTACTTTGCGCCTATAACAATCCGGATGGTTCTTTTCCTCTTTGGTCCGGAGGACACGACGTACACAGTTTCCAAAAACAATTTGAAATGTGGACTCGTCAGACCACAGAACACTTTTCCACTTTGTATCAGTCCATCTTAGATGAGCTCAGGCCCAGCGAAGCCGACGGCGTTTCTGGGTGTTGTTGATAAACGGTTTTCGCCTTGCATAGGATAGTTTTAACTTGCACTTACAGATGTAGCGACCAACTGTAGTTACTGACAGTGGGTTTTTGAAGTGTTCCTGAGCCCATGTGGTGATATCCTTTACACACTGATGTCGCTTGTTGATGCAGTACAGTCTGAGAGATCGAAGGTCACGGGCTTAGCTGCTTACGTGCAGTGATTTCTCCAGATTTCCTGAACCCTTTGATGATATTACGGACCGTAGATGGTGAAATCCCTAAATTCCTTGCAATAGCTGGTTGAGAAAGGTTTTTCTTAAACTGTTCAACAATTTGCTCACGCATTTGTTGACAAAGTGGTGACCCTCGCCCCATCCTTGTTTGTGAATGACTGAGCATTTCATGGAATCTACTTTTATACCCAATCATGGCACCCACCTGTTCCCAATTTGCCTGTTCACCTGTGGGATGTTCCAAATAAGTGTTTGATGAGCATTCCTCAACTTTATCAGTATTTATTGCCACTTTTCCCAACTTCTTTGTCAGCTGTTGCTGGCATCAAATTCTAAAGTTAATGATTATTTGCAAAAAAAAATTTTTTTATCAGTTTGAACATCAAATATGTTGTCTTTGTAGCATATTCAACTGAATATGGGTTGAAAATGATTTGCAAATCATTGTATTCCATTTATATTTACATCTAACACAATTTCCCAACTCATATGGAAACGGGGTTTGTAAAATTGCGACTGTTATTGAGTGAAATTCCAAATTTTATCATAATATTGCACAAATAGTCAGTTTTTCTTGTAAAATTTTGACTTGCGTTGATTGAAATGACGACTTTTGTTATAATACTGCCCAAATTCTAAGTTTTTCTTGTGAAATTGTGACCTTTTTTTCTTGTGAGATTCCAACTCATTTTTGCACAAGTTTTTTTTAATATTTACATAGTATGTATTAGGGATGTCCGATAATATCGGCCTGACGATATTATCGGCCGATAAATGTGTTAAAATGTAATATCGGAAATTATCGGTATCGGTTTTTTATTATCTGTATCGGGTTTTTTTTTTTTTTTTTTTTTTTTTTATTAAATCAACATAAAAAACACAAGATACACTTACAATTAGTGCACCAACCCAAAAAACTTCCCTCCCCCCATTTCTTTCTGTTATCAATATTCTGGTTCCTACATTATATATCAATATATATCAATACAGTCTGCAAGGGATACAGTCCGTAAGCACACATGATTGTGCGTGCTGCTGGTCCACTAATAGTACTAACCTTTAACAGTTAATTTTACTCATTTTCATTAATTACTAGTTTCTATGTAACTGTTTTTGTATTGTTTTACTTTCTTTTTTATTCAAGAAAATGTTTTTAATTTGGTTATCTTATTTTATTTATTTTTTTTAAAAAGTACCTTATCTTCACCATACCTGGTTGTCCAAATTAGGCATAATAATGTGTTAATACCACGACTGCATATATCGGTTGATATCGGTATCGGTTGATATCGGTATCGGTAATTAAAGAGTTGGACAATATCGGATATCGGCAAAAAGCCATTATTGGACATCCCTAGTATGTATATAGTATTAGGGTGGTCCTAAAGAGGTAGGCATTTTTCGGAGGTCTCAAGAAGGTAACAAATACGAGAGTGTGTGTGTGTGTGTGTGTGTGTGTTAAAAATGAGCTGATTGGTCTGCTCCTGCAGGGTGATAAATTAGAAATAAATATATAAGTATATTGATTACTGCTGCTGTTTGTGTCCTCGTTCGACCTTCTCCTTCATCCATTCATTTATATTTTCTCTCATTTTTCTTCATGTCTTCTTGTCGTGTCTTCAGCCATGCTGCTGGCCCACGGTAAGTCCCTGCCCTCCCCCCCATTTGCATCGTGTGTGTGTGTGAGGTTTTTGTTGTGCGGCGTGGTTGTAATGAAAACAATGTGTGTTGATGAAATGTGATAAGTACAGCTCAGACGGATAGAAGCGCACTAATGAGCATCGGGTTTGACATCAAACTGATTACCATGAGCATGAGTCCATACAGATATGACAGGCGCAAGAGAAGCAGAATAAAGTCATGGATTTAAACCTCAACTATTTCGAAGATTAATATTTTTTGTGCCTGGATAAGATGTCTTTCATGCAAATGAAGTGATTGGAATTGGAAAATGGGTCTTAAATATACCCGTTGTTGATGTGTTTTAATTAGGGCTGTCATAGGTAAAAAGTACCAATGATTGTCACACTCACAGTAGGTGTGGTGAGATTATTCTCTGCATTTGACCCATCCCCATGTTCACCCCCTGGGAGGTGAGGGGAGCAGTGAGCAGCAGCGGTGGCCGCGCCCGGGAATCATTTTGGTGATTTAACCCCCCAATTCCAACCCTTGATGCTGAGTGCCAAGCAGGGAGGTAATGGGTCCCATATTTATAGTCTTTGGTATGACTCGGCCGGGGTTTGAACTCACGACCTACCGATCTCAGGGCGGACACTCTAACCACTAGGCCACTGAGCAGTTTAGATGACAGTTTAGTGCACTGCTAACATAAATAAACTGTGTGATTAATAAGTTAAAGTTAAAGTACCAATGATTGTCACACACACACCCTAGGTGTGGCGAAATGATTCTCTGCGTTTGACCCATCACCCTTGATCACCCCCTGGGAGGTGAGGGGAGCAGTGAGCAGCAGCAGTGGACGCGCCCGGGAATCATATTTGGTGATTTAACCCCCAATTCCAACCCTTGATGCTGAATGCCAAGCAGGGAGGTAATGGGTCCCATTTTTATAGTCTTTGGTATGACTCGGCCGGGGTTTGAACTCACGACCTACCGATCTCAGGGCGGACACTCTAACCATAATCTGCGTATACACATGATTAATGCTATCATTTTGGGTGATTAATCGCACGAGTTGAAGTGTTTACCAGCCCGATTTTGACTAACCGCATGGAATGCATTACTTTTTGTGCACAATCCTCCTAAATTGGGACGAGAGCCATCTTTTAATCTTGCCGTGAAAGGATGAGGAATTTTAAACAAGACGTGGAATTGCTGTGTAATTGATTTAAGACTGTGTGTGTGTGTGTGTGTGTGTGTGTGTGTGTGTGTGTGTGTGTGTGTGTGTGTGTGTGTGTGTGTGTGTGTTCTGGCAATGCTTACTTAATGGGGACATTGCTCTGTTTACACAGTCACCTTTAGGGGACCTCTACGGAGCCCCTAAAGCAGACCTGGGCATTCTGCGGCCCGCGGGCCGCATCCGGCCCTTTGTGCGTCCTTGTCCGGCCCGCGTGAGGCCAATTATAAATTACAAAATACATTTTAAAAAGTATCTATGTCGAGTGTGCAATACAACGGTGCTGCTTTTGTTTTGAAAATCGTTATTTGTATTACTTCCGTGTGGACGTATGCGTGTGCGTGATTGTGAGTGAATGTGAACAGCTGCAATCGCAAATTACAAAATAAAGTTGAAAAAACATCTATGTCGTGCGCGCAATACAACTGTGCTGCTTTTATTTTGAAAAGTATTATTTATGGGCGTGTGTCCGTGTGTAACCTGCGAGTGAAGGTGCACATGCAGCGACAAGTGATGCACGGTTCACACCCGAGACGCTAAAAAGAGAAAAGTTGATGACGAATGGCGTGTTTCCAACAAGACATGGACTGCCAAGCAACGTTCCCTCTAAGGTGCGTGCCTGCGCAATTGCGCACTGCTCAAGCGTCCCTGCGCACAGCAAATATATGCCGCGCACCAAATCAAATCCCATCTGAATTATAAACAAAATAAACATATTTATTCTATGTAATTTTGCAATGCAACTTTGAGTGACAGTGACAACAAGCGGCCCTAACGGTGTTCGTCAACACCGTTCAATTGAACACCGTTCAATTATTGTAACGTCTATCGAGATGCTTCGAGGACAGGAATTATATTGATCACTTTATTGAACAAAACTGTTTATATTCGGACATAACCACACCAAAAACATGAGTAAAACAATTCTATCTCGAAAAACTAGTCATTTTCTGCCGTACAAACCAGACCAAAACCAACTTGTCATCTGTCACCAACACGCATAGCACTAAACCACTGGTGCGTTTATGGCCACACAAAAAGTCGGACAACTCAAACACCACACAAAGTTACACTATGACTCCTCAGTCATACGTGTGCTTATTTTACTGTCATTTATTATTAAAGTTAATTTATTTGTATTAGTCAAGGAATGCTGTTACACACACTATGTTGAAGTATTAATATTATTATTAATTATTATTATTATTATTTATCATACGGTATATATCAAAAATAATATTGAGCAAAATTTAATTGAAATATTGTCGATGTGGCCCTCCAGCAGTGCTCGGGTTGCTCATGCGGCTCCCGGTAAAAATTAATTGCCCACCCCTGCCCTAAAGGGACATGGGGGGGAAAAAAAAAACTATATATATATTTTTTTTAGACATGTTTCTCGTGCACACAAGATACATGTCTAAAAAATAAAAAATACAAAATTATAATTTTTTTTTTTTAAACTTTATAAAAAGTTTCTCGTGCGCACGAGATACACGTCTAAAAAAAAAAAAAATATATATATATATTTTAAAAAAATATTCCCCCATGTCCCTTTAGAGGCTCCGTAGACCTGACAGTATGGGGACAAAAAACAGGTCCCTAAAGGGAAACCTTTTTAAATGATAGTCAGATCCATTCTGAAGATGCCTAAGTGAAAAGTGAAACATTTGTTATCCTGGCATTAATAGTACTGTGATTCTGTATGGTATCCATCCTTAGTTAAAACTAATATATTCTTCCAAAAACAAAATCTGGTTTAGTGTTCCTTAGGATGACATTTTCATACAGCATGATTATAAAACATTATTACCTTAAAGTATAATTCACATTCAGAATTTTCAATCCTTTTATATATGGTAGTTGGAGTTGCAGACAACTTCATTACTGCTAAATAGCAGTTTTCAGTAATAGACTTAGACTTCCTTTTTATTGTCATTCAAATTTGAACTTTACAATACAGATAAAAACGAAATTTCGTTGCATTAGCTCGAAATTTCATGTCCACACAAATGTCACAGAAGATGCAGGATGTGCTTTAACATTTAAGTGGTGAAACTTCCTATAAGAGGACAGCTGTAGTGCTGTATTCTGAGCATCATGTCATATTTACCGTATTTTTCGGACTGTAAGTCGCCGTTTTTTTCATAGTTTGGGTGCGACTTACACTACCGTTCAAAAGTTTGGGGTCACCCAAACCATTTTGTGGAATAGCCTTCATTTCTAAGAACAAGAATAGACTGTCGAGTTTCAGATGAAAGTTCTCTTTTTCTGGCCATTTTGAGCGTTTAATTGACCCCACAAATGTGATGCTCCAGAAACTCAGTCTGCTCAAAGGAAGGTCAGTTTTGTAGCTTCTGTAACGAGCTAAACCGTTTTCAGATGTGTGAACATGATTGCACAAGGGTTTTCTAATCATCAATTAGCCTTCTGAGCCAATGAGCAAACACATTGTACCATTAGAACACTGGAGTGATAGTTGCTGGAAATGGGCCTCTATACACCTATGTAGATATTGCACCAAAAACCAGACATTTGCAGCTAGAATAGTCATTTACCACATTAGCAATGTATAGAGTGTATTTCTTTAAAGTTAAGACTAGTTTAAAGTTATCTTCATTGAAAAGTACAGTGCTTTTCCTTCAAAAATAAGGACATTTCAATGTGACCCCAAACTTTTGAACGGTAGTGTATACTCGGGAGCGACTTATGTGTGAAATTATTAACACATTAGCGTAAAATATCAAATAATATTATTTAGCTCATTCACGTAAGAGACTAGACGTATAAGATTTCATGGGATTTAGCGATTAGGAGTGACAGATTGTTTGGTAAACGTATAGCATGTTCTATATGTTATAGTTATTTGAATGACTCTTACCATAATATGTTACGTTTACATACCAGGCACGTTCTCAGTTGGTTATTTATGCCTCATATAACGTACACTTATTCAGCCTGTTGTTCACTATTCTTTATTTATTTTAAATTGCCTTTCAAATGTCTATTCTTGGTGTTGGGTTTTATCAAATAAATTCCCCCAAAAATGCGACTTATACTCCTGTGCGACTTATATATGTTTTTTTCCTTCTTTATTATGCATTTTCGGCCGGTGCGACTTATACTCCGAAAAATACAGTAACCGCATGGAATGCATTACTTTTTGTGCACAATCCTCCTAAATTGTGACGAGAGCCATCTTTTAATCTTGCAGTAAAAAAAGATGAGGAATTTTAAACAAGATGGGGACAAAAAAAACAGGTCTCCTAAAGCAGTGGTCCCCAACCTTTTTGTAACTGCGGTCAACACTTGAAAATTTGTCCCACAGACCGGGGGATTTTTTATTTATTAATTTTTTTGTCATAAAAAAATACAATCATGTGTGCTTACGGACTGTATCCCTGCAGACTGTATTGATATATATTGATATATAATGTAGGAACCAGAATATTAATAACAGAAAGAAACAACCCTTTTGTGTGAATGAGTGTGAATGGGGGAGGAAGGATTTTTTGGGTTGGTGCACTAATTGTAAGAGTATCTTGTGTTTTTTATGTTGATTTAATTTAAAAAAATAGATAAATAAAATAAAAATAAAAATTATATTTTATTTTTTTTGTCATAAATAAATACAATCATGTGTGCTTACGGACTTATCCCTGCAGACTGTATTGATATATATTGATATATAATGTAGGAACCAGAATATTAATAACAGAAAGAAACAACCCTTTTGTGTGAATGAGTGTAAATGGGGGAGGGAGGTTTTTTGGGTTGGTGCAGTAATTGTAAGTGTATCTTGTGTTTTTTATGTGGATTTAATTAAATAAATAAAACATTTTCATCAAATTTTTCTATTTTTTTTTTTATTCTTTTGCGGCCCGGTACCAATCGATCCACGGACCGGTACCGTAAAGGGAAACATTTTGAGCCAAATGATAGTCAGATCCATTCTGATCCATTTCTTTTAAATGGTCCTCAGTAGTCACAAACAAATGTGTGTGAATTATGCAAAATTATTTAAATTTGGTCCCCATGAACCATATGAACTCTTTTTCCCCCAGGGTCCCCAGTAAGAATGATCAGCACATTACTTCATCAATCCAGAGATTTAAAGACGTGTATGAGCTAACTGGGCAGTGGCCAGTTTACCTCATTTTTTTATGCCTCCACAACCTGTAGAAAGGGTGGTCCCCACAAGTCATGAACTTGAGTTGAGTTGAGTTGAGTTGAGTTGAGTTTGAGTTTATTTCGAACATGCAAGCATACAACATGATACATCACAATTTCCAGTTTCTCTTTTCAACATGTTCGAAAAGGAGTAGGAAGAAGCAGAGCTTATTTAATCCTACCCCTTTTCTTTACATAACAGTTGCTAAAACTTTTTGTTCACTTCCTGTTCTTAATTTATTCACAATAAACTCCATAAGTAATCACAATAAAAATAAATAAATAAATAATAGTAAGAATTTAATAATAATAATTGGTGAAGTAAGTCATATTTCATATGATGAGATAAGTAAGATTACTTTAAGAATGACTGAATGAATGGATGAAATAAATTGAGAATGTTTGTCATGGTTCTTCTTCTTTGTACTTTGTAAACACTTTAAGTTTGAAGAGTTTCTTGAAGTGGATCATATTAGTACATTGTTTGATTGCTTTGCTTAATCCATTCCATAATTTCATTCCACATACTGATATACTGAAGGTCTTAAGTGTTGTACGTGCATACAAATGTTTTAAGTTACGTTTTTCTCTAAGATTATATTTCTCCTCTTTTTTTGAGAAGAATTGTTGTATATTCTTGGGTAGCAGGTTATAGTTTGCTTTGTGCATAATTTTAGCTGTTTGCAAATTCACTATGTCGTGGAATTTCAGTATTTTTGATTCAATAAATAAAGGGTTTGTATGTTCTCTATATCCAACATTATGTATTATTCTAACTGATCTTTTTTGTAACACCGTTAATGAATGAAGTGTACTTTTGTAATTATTTCCCCATATTTCTACACAGTAGCTCAGATATGGTAACACTAGCGAGCAGTAGAGAATATGAAGGGATTTTTGGTCTAGAACATGTTTTGCTTTATTCATTATTGACGTGTTTCTTGCAACTTTATGTTGTATATTTTTTACGTGAGATTTCCAGTTCAATTTATCATCAATCATTATACCTAGAAATTTGGTTTTGTTTACTCTTTCAATTTCTATTCCGTCTATTTGTATTTGTGTTTGACTTTCTCTTCTACTATTACCAAATAGCATTATTTTAGTTTTACTAAGATTCAACGATAGTCTGTTTTTGTCAAACCAACTTGGTTCCCATTCTAAATGATTACCAGTATGTGTGTGTGTGTGTGTGTGTGTGTGTGTGTGTGTGTGTGTGTGTGTGTGTGTGTGTGTGTGTGTGTGTGTGTGTGTGTGTGTGTGTGTGTGTGTGTGTGTGTGTGTGTGTGTGTGTGTGTGTGTGTGTGTCAGAGGGGACTTGGCTGTGATGTTTAATGGCGTTGTTAATATTTGATGGCGAGTGTGTTGGTGGAGGATGAAGACAAGGTGCCTCAGTGGGGGCGTCACACGCCGTGCATGATGGGAAGCCTCTCGGAGGCGCCACGCACTTCCTCCCTGATCCACTCGGACAGCGCTGAGTGCGTGTGGGTTTCCGCAGCTCGTGTGACTTTTGGTGTCATGCGGGCCTTCAGGAACTTTCTTTTTCAACACACACGGGAATCTTTTTTTCTTTTTTTTCGGTCCTCAAAAAGTGAGCCCGATTCCGACAAAGTGTGCCGCGCGCCAGCAACGTGCTTATTTTGCAGACAGTTGCCATGGAGACGGACATGTTGCATCACCTAGGGAAGCAGACACTCTGCTCCCCTCACACGTATTATTATTATTATTATTATGTATGCTATACCAGCAGACATACGCAAGTGTTTGTGATATTAATATTCATGTCATAATCATCAATACTAGAATAATAAAATATTGGTCGAATGCAGCTGAGATAGGCTCCAGCACCCCCCCGCAACCCCAAAAGGGACAAGCGGTAGAAAATGGATGGATGGATGGATGGTTTCAGGGGCCTCGCGTAATATGAAAAGTTGTTTTCCATACATGACTGATTTAAATATCCATCCATTTTCTACCGCTTGTCCCTTTTGGGGGTCATAGAAAAATTATTAATATGAACATTATGTTTACATTATACCTCAATTACAGAAAATGTTTTTTGTCTATTATTAAAGAACAAAAGCATTGTCTAATTTCGCAGCCATTCACCTTAGTCCTATAACATGCTAACTGTAACTGCAAATAAGTTAGCATGCTAACGTTAGCATGCTACCTTTTTTTAGACAAGTTTGCAGCGGAAAACTTGATTGTCATAAAATTCGGTGCTTGACACACACTGTTCACATGCTGACTGTTAGCATGCTAATGTTAGCATGCTAATGTTAGCATGCTAACCGGGCAACAGGTAGCATCTATGAAACACAATTTAATTTGATTTAATCTAACTTTCAAATTTGTTTTTGACACGTGCTAACTGTGAGCATGCTAACATTAGTATGCTACCTATAACGTGCTAACTGTAACCGCAAAAAAGTTAGCATGCTACCTTTTTTTAGACAAGTTTGCAGCGGAATACTTGATTGTCATATAAAATTTGGTGCGTGACACAAACTGTTCACATGCTGACTGTTAGCATGCTAATGTTAACATTATGTAACTTATTTTTATGGGCTTTCCTCTTTGTGATGTTAAGTTCCTGTTATACGCTGTTATACGGTATATGCCTTGAGCTCTTATTTTGAAAACGCTAAGATCGGAAGTGATGACATGTTGTAATGTAACCGAGGGTTTATAAATGTCGCCTATATTGTATAAAACTGCAAAATAACAAACACGGAGTAAAAAAAGAGTATTTTTCGGATGAAAAAAACTGCGATTTATAATCCGAAAAAGACGGTATCCCGTATTTTTCGGATTATAAATCGCAGTTTTTTTCATAGTTTGGCCGGGGGTGCGACTTATACTCAGGAGCGACTTATGTGTGAAATTATTAACACATTACCGTAAAATATCAAATAATATTATTTAGCTCATTCACGTAAGAGACTAGACGTATAAGATTTCATGGGATTTAGCGATTAGGAGTGACAGATTGTTTGGTAAACATATAGCATGTTCTATATGTTATAGTTATTTGAATGACTCTTACCATAATATGTTACGTTAACATACCAGGCACGTTCTCAGTTGGTTATTTATGCGTCATATAACGTACACTTATTCAGCCTGTTGTTCACTATTCTTTATTTATTTTAAATTGCCTTTCAAATGTCTATTCTTGGTGTTGGCTTTTATCAAATACATTTCCCCCAAAAATGCGATTTATACTCCAGTGCGACTTATATATGTTTTTTTCCTTCTTTATTATGCATTTTCGGCCGGTGCGACTTATACTCCGGAACGACTTATACTCCGAAAAATACGGTGAAAATAATTTCACTATTCCACTTTGTGTGATTCCATATCAACGTGCCGATTCTTCAAATGATTTGAATTGACATTTTAAATGTGTAAATTGGCAGGAACCTGCTTTTAGACAAACGTGACGATGATGACGATGAACATAAATCTTGACTGTTCATTTAGTTTGTTAAAAACGTGTTTTCTTTCTCTGCGTGCTCAGATGTTCCCGACAGGAAGTTGACGTCGAGCGAGGAGGAAGCAAAGCGCATCGCTGAGATGGGGAAGCCGGTCTTGGGGGAGCATTCCAAGATGGAGGTGATCATCGAAGAGTCGTACGAGTTTAAGGTGAGGAAGAGGAAGGTGCTTCATTTTGTGTTAATGAAGGTTGAGCAGCTGATGCCGCCTTGCATTGTGTTGTTTATTGTTATTATGCTATCATATTGTTATTGTATTGTGTTATGTTGTCATGAAATTGTCTTATTATGGCATTATCATGTGATATGATGTCATTGTGTTATCTAAATTGTCCTACTACAGTACTGTATTATCATGGTATCCAGGCATCATGGTATAGTCTTATTATGGTATCGTTTTGTAATGGTATGGTGATATGATGTTATTGTGTTACCGTGGAACTGTCCTAATACGGTACTGTGTTATTATGGTATCCAGGCATCTTGTTATCGTGGTATCATGTTATCATGGCATTGTGTTATCATGGTAATTTGTTATTAAGGTATTGTGTTATTATGTTATTGTAGTTTTGTGTAGTGGTGGTATTGTGTTATCATGTTGTGGTATTATGGTATTGTGTTATGGTAGTATAGTGCTACTGTGGTATCGTGTTATCATGGCATTTTGTTATCATGGTAATTTGTTATTAAGGTATTGTGTTATTATGATATCTTATCGTAGTTTTGTTTAGTGGTGGTATCATGTTATCATGGTATGGTATTGTGTTATGGTAGTATGGTGTTACGGTGGTATCGTGTTATCATGGCATTGTGTTATAGTACAATGTTATTATGGTATCGTGTTATGTTATGTATTGTGTTATTTTGGTATTGTGGTGTGATGGTATTGTAATATCGCGTTCTCATAGTAAAGTATTATACTAGTATTGTGTTATCAAGGTTTAGTGTGATTATGTTATTGTGCTGTTATCACATCATCATGGTATCATGTTATCATGGTATTGTGTTATTATTGCGTTATCGTGTAATCATTGTATTGTTATTATTGCGTTATCGTGTAATCATTGTATTGTTATTATTGCGTTATCGTGTAATCATTGTATTGTTATTATTGCGTTACAATGTGTTTTTTGTTATTATTGCATTATTGTGTTACTATGGTATTGTGTTATTATTGCGTTATCATGTTATTATTGCGTTATTGTGTTACCATGGTATTGTGTTATTATTGCGTTATCATGTTATTATTGCGTTATTGTGTTACTGTGGTATTGTGTGCTGTCGTTTTATTGTTTTGTCATGTTGTTGTGTTATCATGGTATTGTACTATTGTTGTATTGCATTAGTGTGTCATTGTGTTGTTGTTGTGTTTCTGCCACAGAGCACAGTGGACAAACTCATCAAGAAGACCAACCTGGCTCTGGTGGTGGGAACCAACTCTTGGAGGGAACAGTTCATGGAGGCCATCACTGTCAGTGCAGGTACTGGAAGATACTGGAAAATACTTTAAGATATTGGAAGATACTTAATGATACTGGAAGATACTTTAGGGTACTGAAAGATACTTTAGGGTACAGGAAGATACTTTAAATACTGGAAGATGCTTTAAGATACTGGAAGATACTTTGAAGATAATAGAAAATACTTTAGGATACTAGAAGATACTAGACGATACTTTAGGACACTGGAAGACACTTTAGGGTACTGGAAGATACTGTAAGATGCTCTAAGATACTGGAAGATGCTTTAAGATACTGGAAGATGCTTTAAGATACTGGAAGAAACTTTAGGATACTGGAAGATACTTTAAGATACCGGAGGATACTAGAAGATACTTTAGGATACTGTAAGATAAAGATACTTTAAGATACTGGAGGATGCTTTAAGACCCTGGAAGATACTTTAGGATACTGGAAGATACTTTAGGGTACTGGAAGATACTTTGAAGAAACTAGAAGATACTTTAGGATACTGGAAGATACTTTAGGATACTGGAATATACTTAAGGGTACTGGAAGATACTTTGAAGAAACTAGAAGATACTTTAGGATACTGGAAGATACTTTAGGATACTAGAATATACTTAAGGGTACTGGAAGATACTAAAAGATACTTTAGGATACTGGAAGATACTATAAGATGCTTTAAGATACTGGTAGATACTTTAGGGTACTGGAAGATACTTTAGGGTACTGAAAGATACTGGAAGATACTAGAAGATACTGTAAGATAAAGATACTTTAAGATACTGGAAGATGCTTTAAGATCTTGGAAGATACTTTAGGATACTGGAAGATACTTTAGGATACTGGAAGATACTTTAGGGTACTGGAAGACACTGGAAGATACTTTGAAGAAACTAGAAGATACTTTAAGATATTGGAAGATACTTTAGGGTACTGGAATATACTTAAGGGTACTGGAAGATACTTTGAAGATACTAGCAGATACGCTGGAAGATACTTTAAGATACTATAAGATGCCTTAAGATACTGGTAGATACTTTAGGATACTGGAAGATGCTTTGAGATTCTGGAAGATGCTTTAAGATACTGGAAGATACTTCAAAGATACTGGAAGATACTTTAGGATACTGGAAGATACTTTAATATACGGGATGTACTTTAAGATACAGGAACATACTTTATGATACAGGAAGGTACTTTAAGATAATGCAATATACTTTAAAATACTGGAAGGTAATTTTAAGTTACGGTAAGGTACTTTAAAATACTGGAAGATACTTTAGGGTACTGGAAGATACTTTAAGATACTTTGAAGATACTACAAAGTACTTTAGGATACTGGAAGATGCTTTAAGATACTGATACTACAAGATACTTTAGGATACTGGAAGATACTGTAAGATGCTTTAAGATACTGATACTACAAGATACTTTAGGATACTGGAAGATACTTTAAGATACTTTGAAGATACTACAAAGTACTTTAGGATACTGGAAGATACTTTAAGATACTGTAAGATGCTTTAAGATACTGATACTACAAGATACTTTAGGATACTGGAAGATACTTTAATATACTGGAAGATACTTTAGGGTACTGGAAGATACTTTAGGATACTGGAAGACACTTTAAGATACGGGACGTACTTTAAGATACAGGAAGGTACTTTAAGACAATGCAATATACTTTAAAATACTGGAAGGTACTTTTAAGTTACTGTAAGGTACTTTAAAATACTGGAAGTTAATTTAAGGTACTTTAAGATACAGGAAGGTACTTTAAAATACTAGAAGATACTACGAGGTACTTTTGGATACTGGAAGATGCTACAAGGTACTGGGAGAGGTACTTTAAGATACTGGAAGATACTTTAGGATCATGGAAGATACTTTAAGATACAGGAGGGTATTTTAAGATACTGGAATATACTTTTGCCCAGCAGGAATAAGACATTAAAACAACGTTGAGAACTTGTTGAATTAGCTCCTGACTTTCAGCAACTCAAACCTAACGTTGAAACAACATGCTTTTTGACTACTTTTAATCAATGTCAGGTTGTGACGTTGATTTGACCCTCGAAATTTGGTCATTTCCCAAACAACAACGTGGATCCAACGTTAGACATCCAGTTTACAAATACAACTATTTTGCAACGTTGTTTCAAAGTCAGTTTAAAAGGATGTGTATGTTTTGTGCCTGCTGGGAAGGTACTTGAAGATACAGGAGGGTACTTTAAGATACTGAGCGATACGGCAGAGATGCATGAAGTAACAATACATATATGAATGTTGTTGCGTCGACAGCTCTTCCTCCCAAGGAAGTCAAAGTCTGCTGTCCACTCCCAAGTTCTTTTAATGGCAAATAAGCTGATGTTAAATTGACCACCAAAAGCAGTAGTTGGTATTTCGTTGTTTATTGTCAAAGCTTTGGCAATAATGAGACCAATCCAGCACCCAAGCGTTCCCTAGCCCGGTCCAGATCGGTCTGCCTTCCTCTCACTCTTCCTGTGTCTTCCACCCTCTTGTTTTGTCTACCGCTTGCATTCCAGAAGCTCCAAGGCCTCAAACACACAGTCAACCTTTTACTAACCAGACAATTTGGAAAAGCACTAGCTGTTTTGTAATATGACTACGGAAGTAAAAAATAACACAAAATATGGATATATGGAAAATATCTCGTTCCATCAATGTATATGATGGAACTTCTATAAGGTAAGTGAGGTACATGCGATAGTTCAGTTAGACCTTCCTCAACCTTCAGATTGTTCAAATGTAGAATTTCCCCCATAGAGAATTTTGCAAATATACTGTAAATGATCTGTTCTAGTGTCAAACTGTGGCCATGATAAATGCCACACAATGTCACATTTGAACATTCAGTGTTCAAATGTGTCGCTGGCACATTCTAGTCCGCTAAAAAGCTAAAGAAAAAGTTAAAAAAATCAATCACATTATCATTAGCTGAAAATGTGACTTCATTTGTACTGAATAAGCTTTCATCACGGCCACAGTTTGACCCTGGAACAGATGATTCCTCTAGCCATCTACTATATGTGTGTTAAAAAATGGAGGTTGGCGAGCGTGGTCACATTCAAGTAATTTGGCTGTCTGACGCAGTACTTTGTGGTATTGTGTCCTGTGATACTTATCTGGTCTCTTTAGGTAGTGATCGGTACATGAGAGGATGTGTTCTTGCCTCTGATTGGCTGACATCTGCGTTAGAAGTCTTTTTTACAGTTTAGTCATGAAAGCTGCTGACTCACATCTCAGCCTCCAAAAAGAATCCTGCTTTGTCGCGAGAATCCTCTCGGACAGCAGAGCGCTCGTAGGGAGGAAGAAAAAGTCATCCACGGCGTCACGCACACCGCCGTCATCTCAGCTTCCTGCGGCCTGCAGCGCCACCGCTGCCATCGCGGCCGGCGTGTAGCGGCTGCGTGAAGGCCAGCGATTGTCACTCCCGCCATGAAATATTGAATGGAGTGGCACTCTGATTTTTTCATGAGGCACCCTGGGCTTGAAAAATGCATGCGGCTCTCGTGGCCTGACACTTGGAATAACGTCTTCTTCTTCCTGATTCTCCTCCACCTGAGGAGCTCCATCGCTGACACGCCTGGAGACGTCCTGACGGGACGCTGAGGAGATATTCCATCGCCTTGTCGTCTTTTTAGCACAACAGCTGGCTGAGAGTACAGAAAGTCTCATATCAGGCATTAAAACTAGAAAATGTAGGACACAAAGCCAAAGACCCTCTATACAACAGGAGCCCTCCTCTGTTTTTAAAGCCTTTACTGCAAAAACAATAGCCAAAGATTCTCTACACAACAGGAGCGCTCCTCTGTTTTTAAAGCCTTTACTGCAAAAACAATAGCCAAAGATTCTCTATACAACAGGAGCACTCCTGTGTTTTTAAAGCCTTTACTGCAAAAACACTAGCCAAAGATTCTCTATACGACAGGAGCGCTCCTCTGTTTTTAAAGCCTTTACTGCAAAAACACTAGCCAAAGATTCTCTATACAACAGGAGCGCTCCTCTGTTTTTAAAGCCTTTACTTCAAAAACACTAGCCAAAGATGCTCTCTACGACAGGAGTGCTGTGCTGTTTATAAAGCCCTGCTTCAAAGTTGCTATCCAAAGATCCTCTGTATGACAGGAGTGCTGTGCTCTTTTAAAGCCCTACTGCAAAAACACTAGCCAAAGATCCTCTATGCGACAGGAGCACTCTTCTGTTTTTAAAGCCTTTACTGCAAAAACGCTAGCCAAAGATCCTCTATACGACAGGAGTGCTGTGCTGTTTATATAGCCCTGCTTCAAAAATGCTAGACTAAGATCCTCTACATGACAGGAGCACTCTGCTGTTATTAAAACCCTACCGCGAACACATTACCAAAAGATCCTCTATGTGAAAGGATTGCTCTGCTGATTTTAAGGCCCTATTGCAAAAACTCTAGTCAAAGATCCTCTATACGACATGAACACTTGTTATTTAAGGCCCCACAACAAAAACGCTAGTCAAAGATCTTCTTATATCACAGGAGCGCTCTGCTATTATTAAAACCGGAGTGCAAAAACACTGCTGCTATTGAGGATCTACTCCAAAAATGCTAGCCAAAGATCCTCTGTATGACACGAGTGCTGTGCCGTTTTAAAAGCCCTACTGCAAAAACACTAGCCAAAGATCCTTAATGTGACAGGAGTGCTGTGTTTTTAAAGCTCGATGGCACAAACACTAGCCAAAGATCCTCTTTACGACAGGAGCGCTCTGTTGTTATTAAAACCCTACCGCAAAAACATTACCAAAAGATCCTCTGTGAAAGCAGTGCTCTTTTGTTTTTAAAGCCCTACTGCTAAAACTCTAGTCAAAGATCCTCTATGTGACATGAACACTCTTGTTATTTAAGCCCCACTACAAAAACTCTAGTCAAAGATCTTTTTATATCACAGGAGCGCTCTGCTATTATTAAAACCGGAGTGCAAAAACCCTAGTCAAAGATCCTCTATGTGACGGGAACACTGCTGCTATTGAGGATCTACTCCAAAAACGCTAGCCAAAGATCCTCTGTATGACACGAGTGCTGTGCTGTTTTAAAAGCCCTACTGCAAAAACACTAGCCAAAGATCCTTAATGTGACAGGAGTGCTGTGTTTTTAAAGCTCGATGGCACAAACACTAGCCAAAGATCCTCTTTACGACAGGAGCACTCTGTTGTTATTAAAACCCTACCGCAAAAACACTACCAAAAGATCCTCTGTGAAAGGAGTGCTCTTTTGTTTTTAAAGCCCTACTGCTAAAACTCTAGTCAAAGATCCTCTATGTGACATGAACACTCTTGTTATTTAAGCCCCACTACAAAAACTCTAGTCAAAGATCTTCTTATATCACAGGAGCGCTCTGCTATTATTAAAACCGGAGTGCAAAAACCCTAGTCAAAGATCCTCTATGTGACGGGAACACTGCTGCTATTGAGGATCTACTCCAAAAACGCTAGCCAAAGATCCTCTGTATGACAGAAGTGCTGTGCTGTTTTTAAAGCCTTTACTGCAAAAACGTTGCCCAAAGATCCTCTATATACACCGAAGCGCTCTGCTGTTTTAAAAGCCCTACTGCAAAAACACTAGCCAAAGATCCTTAATGTGACAGGAGTGCTGTGTTTTTAAAGCTCGATGGCGAAAACACTAACCAAAGATCCTCTATACAACAGGAGCGCTCTGTTGTTATTAAAACCCTACCGCAAAAACATTACCAAAAGATCCTCTGTGAAAGCAGTGCTCTGTTGTTTTTAAAGCCCTACTGCAAAAACTCTAGTCAAAGATCCTCTATGTGACATGTTATTTAAACTCCACTACAAATATGCTAGTCAAAGATCATCTTATATCAAAAGAGTGCTCTGCTATTATTAAAACAGGAGTGCAAAAACACTAGTCAAAGATCCTCTATGTGACGGGAACACTGCTGCTATTAAGGATCTACTACAAAAACGCTAGGTCAAAGATCCTCTATGCTGATATTTTTAAAGCCCTACTACAAAACGATGAGCCAAAGATCCTCTATTATGGCATACATTAATTGTAGTTGTTTGAGTACCATGTAACGGGTTTCTCCTCCACCAGATGAGGAAGAGGACGACGCGGGCGAGGAGCGTCTTCCGTCCTGCTTCGACTACGTCATGCACTTCCTGACGGTCTTCTGGAAGGTTCTGTTCGCCTGCGTGCCGCCCACCGACTACATGAACGGCTGGGCGTGCTTCGTGGTGTCCATCGTCATCATCGGCCTGCTGACGGCCGTCATCGGCGACCTGGCGTCTCACTTCGGCTGCACCATCGGCCTCAAGGACTCCGTCACCGCCGTGGTCTTCGTGGCGCTCGGGACGTCCGTCCCAGGTGAGGTCGACTTCCATCTTGTTTGTATATTTTACATCAGTAGTATAATCTGATCCGTGGTCCAACTGTTGCCATGGTGCAACGCGTTTCACCACAGTGCCATCTGCTGGACGTGCAGCGTCACTGCATGTATAAAAAAAAACACACAAATTAACTCTTAAGAAAAGTAAAGAGAAGTGTTCATGGAGTAATACTGACCTCTAGTGGCCTAAACAGGTACTGCTTTACCCTCTGGGGCACCCTTCATTGTTAAGTAGCCAGCTAGCCAGGAAGAAAAGTCCTCAGGATGTTAAGCGTGTATAAAACATTTTTGATTTATCTTTTTACTTTTTTGTTCAGCTCTCTTAATCAGTTTCAGTCCTAAATAAAAATAGCTGACATATTTTTTTTAACCCATTGAATTCCCATTTAAAGGCCTACTGAAATTAATTTTTTTTATTTAAATGGGAATAGCAGATCCATTCTATGTGTCATACTTGATCATTTTGCGATATTGCCATATTTTTGCTGAAAGGATTTAGTATAGAACAACGTCGATAAAGTTCGCAACTTTTGGTCTCTGATATAAAAAAAACTTGCCCCTACCGGAAGTAGCGTGACGTTGTCAGTTGTTCACTCCCTCATATTTTCCTATTGTTTTCAACGCAGCTAGAGCGATTCGGACCATTACCCCATTAATTTGAGCGAGGATGAGATTCGTGGACGAGGAACGTTAGAGTGACGGACTAGAATGCAGTGAAATACATATTTTTTTTCGCTCTGACCGTAACTTAGGTACAAGCTGGCTCATTGGATTCCACACTCTCTCCTTTTTCTATTGTGGATCACGGATTTGTATTTTAAACCACCTCGGATACTATATCCTCTTGAAAATGAGAGTCGAGAACGCGAAATGGACATTCAGTGCCTTTCATCTCCACGACAATACATCGGCGAAACGCTTTAGCTACGAGCTAACGTGATAGCATCGTGCTTTAACTGCATATAGAAACAAAAAAAAATAAACCCCTGACTGGAAGGATAGATAGAAAATCAACAATACTATTAAACCGTGGACATGTAAATACACGGTTAATGCTTTCCAGGCTGGCGAAGGTTAACAATGCTGTGCTAACGACGCCATTGAAGCTAACTTAGCAACCGGACCGCACAGAGCTATGCTAAAAACATTAGCTCTCCACCTACGCCAGCCAGCCCTCATCTGCTCATCAACACCCGTGCTCACCTGCGTTCCAGCGATCGGCGGAAGGACGAAGGACTTCACCCGATGCGTTTGGCGGCCCGGAGACGTAGGAAGTCAAGGTGAGGTCGCCGGCTAGCGCGTCTGCTCTCCAACAAAGTCCTCCTGGTTGCGTTGCTGTAGTCCGCTGCTAATACACCGATCCCACCTACAACTGCCTTCTTTGCAGCCTTCATTGTTCATTAAACAAATTGCAAAAGATGTCCAGAATACTGTGGAATTATGAAATGAAAACAGAGCTTTTTGTATAGGATTCTACGGGGTACCATAACTTCCGTTAAACTGACTACGTCACGCGCATACGTCATCATACCGCGACGTTTCAGCCGGATATTTCCCGGGAAATTTTAAATGTCACTTTATAAGTTAACCCGGCCGTATTGGCATGTGTTGCAATGTTAAGATTTCATCATTGATATATAAACTATCAGACTGCGTGGTCGGTAGTAGTGGGTTTCAGTAGGCCTTTATCTAATTATGTCAGTCTTCTATTTTGACCAACTATTTTAACTAAAAATTAATTATTCATCCATTTCCTACCGCGTGTTTCCCTCATACTTGCCAACCCTCCCGATTTTTCCGGTAAACTCCCGAATTTCAGTGCCCCTCCTGAAAATCATTCTCCCGATTTTCACCCGGACAACAATATTAAGGGAGTGCCGTGATGGCACCGCCTTTAGCGTCCTCTACAACCTGTCGACGCGTCCGCTTTTTCACCATACAAACAGCGTGCCGGCCCAGTCACATGTTGTATGCGGCTTCTGCATACACACGAAAGTGACTGCAAGACATTCTTGATCAACAACCATACAGGTCACACTGAGGGTGGCCGCATAAACAACTTTAACACTGTTACAAATATGCGCCACACTGTGAACCCACACCAAACAAGAATGACAAACACATTTCGGGAAAACATCCGCACCGTAACACAACATAAACACAACAGAACAAATACCCAGAATCCCTTGCATCCTTAACTCTTCCGGACTACAATATACACCCCGCTACCACCAAACCCCTTTTGGGGTACAACGCTTCAAAATTAGTTGGAATAATAATCTTATGTAGCCCTTAACAGTTATTGTATGGATAACTCTTTTTTTGCACATTTTTCAAGATTAAAAAATGACATATTTAGGTCGAAATGGGTATTCAAATGGTTACAATTATATATTAAATTATTTTTACGTTCTAGCGGTCCTTAACTGGGCTAAAATAATTTCCCCAATGTATCGATGATATATGGGACAATTTAAAACAAAAATATTACAATTGAGGTAGAAATCATTCCATCCGGATTAGCAACAGATTCAAATTTATGGCCAAAAAATATGGAGAAAAAAAATTGTTTTTGAGGTAAAAAGATTTGTGACGAAATAAGAAATTATTTGAAACAAAAAACAAAACAATTTATAACAAAAAAAAAAGATTGTAACGAAAAAAATAAATATATGGATTTAAATTAAAAACATTTTTGTTACAAATGTTTGGGGTTTCAATTCTTGTTTGGTTACGACTCTTGTGGGCGTGACCTAGTCTCATACTTGCCAACCCTCCCGGATTTACCGGGAGACTCCCGGGATTCAGCGCCTCTCCCGAAAACCTCCCGGAAGAAATTTTCTCCCGAAAATCTCCCGGAATTCAGCCGGAGCTGGAGGCCATGCCCCCTCCAGCTCCGTGCGGACCTGAGTGGGGACAGCGGCGACAGTCTGTTTTCACGTCCACTTTCCCACGATATAAACAGCGTGCCTGCCCAATCACGTTATAACTGTAGAATGATCGAGGGGGAGTTCTTGGTTTCTTATGTGGGTTTATTGTTAGGCAGTTTCATCAACGTCCTCCAAGCGCGGTAACAACACACAACAGCAGCAGTCACGTTTTCGTCTACCGTAAAGCAGTTCGTCTGCCGTAAACAGCAATGTTGTGACACTCTTAAACAGGACAATACTGCCATCTACTGGATAGCCTCCCGAACACTGAAATTCAAGTATTTCTTTTATTTATATGTATAATAAAATAAACATATATATATATATATATATATATATATATATATATATATATATATATATATATATATATATATATAGCTAGAATTCACTGAAAGTCAAGTATTTCATACATATACATATATATATATATATATATATATGTATATATATATATATATATATATATATGAAATACTGGAGTTGGTGAATTCTAGCTGTAAATATACTCCTCCCCTCTTAACCACGCCCCCTACCACACCCCCGACCACGCCCCACCCCCCAGAATCGGAGGTCTCAAGGTTGGCAAGTATGCCTAGTCTGAACAATTGGTTAGAAGCCTTTTTATTGGTCAGTGTCGCCCACCTCTCCCTTGTCTTCTTTTATTCCCCTCCAAATATGTTAAAGGCAGAGATATCAACAGTCACGCCCATATATGGTCACGTCATCATCCGAGACTGACCAATGAAAATGCTTCTGACATGTTGTTCAATGAAGATTGACTTCAAGATTGAAGTTGCGTTGCAAACAAAACTTTTTTTATTTTAAATATAAATATTTTTTGTTTTGCAAATCTTTTTGTTAGCATTCTAGCATGTTAGCTTTTTTGCAAATTTTGCACCACAGGGTTCAATATTTGACTTGATGAATGATACCTCATATTTTTTTATTTCTTTATTATGAGCATTTCAGTTGGGCTTTAGCTCTTCAGCATTCATACAAAATTTTGAAAAAAAATCTAAATATTGTAACCATTTTGAAGGTGAAAACTACCAAAATGGCCCCCGCACTCTTTGACTTGTCAGTCTGTGGCCCTCAATGGAAAAAGTTTGGGCACCCCTGCTCTCTGGGTTAATATAAGTAGCGTATTTGTGCTATAGCAATTCCTGCTCTATGGTTATCGTCACACTTCACAGGTCCTATAATGGTTGTCTGCGAGTGTGAGGTTTTTGAGGCTTGCTGTAACGGCCGCCAATCTTCTGTCCACAGACACGTTCGCCAGCAAGGTGGCGGCGGTCCAGGACACGTACGCCGACGCCTCCATCGGAAACGTGACGGGCAGCAACGCGGTCAACGTGTTCCTGGGCATCGGCCTGGCGTGGTCGGTGGCCGCCATCTACTGGTACAGCAAAGGCAAGCCCTTCGTGGTGCACGCCGGCTCGCTGGCCTTCTCCGTCACGCTCTTCACTATCTTCGCCTTCCTGGCCGTGTCGGTGCTGCTGTACCGGCGCCGCGCCCACATTGGGGGGGAGCTGGGGGGCCCGCGCGGGCACAGACTGGCCACCTCGGGCTTCTTCTTCAGCCTGTGGTTCCTCTACATCCTCTTCTGCAGCCTGGAGGCCTACTGTCATATAGACGGCTTCTAGACGCCACACTGCCGGGAGGAGGCGTGTCCTGCGTGGGGGCGTGTCCTGCTCGCCCCACAGCTGCGATGGAGCCCCCAGAAGATGCCAAGAGTGAGACCACACGGAGAGAGTCTATATTTTTCTCGACATCTTGACCACAGCCACTTTTTTTAACAAAAGTATTTTGGGGATAAAAATGCAAAAAAGGAACTAACCAAAAAAAAAAACACCGTTTTCTGACCAACGTTGTGGGATGCTACACAACGTTGTGGGATTGACTTGTAGTATTTTTATTTTTATTTTACTTGATGTTTTCGCTGCAGAAACATCACCACAGAAGAGGACAGTTCACCCTGCACTCTGTATTATATATCTATATCATCATATATTCACGTACTTTATGTATTTTATTTTTCAAATGTACTCACCTAATGCTTCTTCTACACAAAAGAGACAGGAGAGGATCAGACTACTTCCTGGAAAATCCCTCCCCATAATTCTGCTCTCACTCCACTTTTCAATCACAAAGTATTGATAATAACGCGTTATAAATAAGTAAATAACACATTCAGAAGTATTTTTCTACTTCCATGCACTTTTGCCGTTGAGAGATCTATTTATGGAGTCGTGTTTCCCTCTCGGTGAACCGCAGCTCCCCTGGTGCCGGCAGCACTCGTGCACTCTGTCACCGCCGCCATGTCGGACTGTACAAAATACCTTGCTACTAAGTTGTGTTGCCAGATGTTTACACAAAAATGTTGCTTTTTTTTTCTTGTCTTACTTTTAAAAATGAAGGCTGCATTCATTTTTCCTGCCACTTGGGGCAGCAAACACTGAAAATAATGTTTTAGCGACGTCATTTCAAGCGTTTCTTCCTAAATATTGGGATGGAATATGAATTTCACAGTTCATCTAATTACCTTACAATGCCAAATGAAAACTGACTTCAACAGTAAATGCAATAACCGCATTGAAATGTGTTTACTTTTGAGCGTTAAAGTCTCTCACCATGCAGGCAAAACACTTGTTTTAGCGCCCTTGCTGAAATAATATTCATAATGATAATTTTAGTTTCAGTTTAGTTACTTTGAGCCTGAACAATACAACTCTGTCAAGAATTTATTGTTTGGAAGTCAAACATTTCAACAATCTTGTTTAGCATTCCAGCTAGCAGCTAGCTGTGTGAAGTTGCCCGCCGCCCCTTATTATTGCAATTTTGAAATCAGTTTTTTGTTTATTTCATTGAGATGTTATTATTCATAACCAGCCACCGTCAAAATCTCCACAAACTTGACCAATTTGTTTGTGCTGCATTTACCTATAATAGTTTTTAAAGTTAATATTCATACACAACTCCCGCCCACCTTTTCAAAACCTCCCCAAACTTGGCCTAAAAGTTTGTGCTGCAAAAAGAATTGTGTTACTATTATAATTTTTATGGTATTAACGTTTAATAGTTATGTATTTAATGTGTTATTGTTCATAACAAGCCCCCAATTATGCCAATATCTCACTAAACTTAGTCCCATTCGTTTGTGCTGAAAAAAAAAAAGTCTAACTATTATAGTTTTTATGTTAATGAGGTGCTATTATTCATAACCAGCCCCACCTCAATCCTTCCCATTTATGGCAAAATCTGCCCAAACGTTTGTGCTACTTATGTGCTACAACAATTTTTTTGTCCAACTATCATAGTTTTTGTGTTTATAATATGTTGATATTCATAACGAGTCCCCCAACGTCGTCAAAACCAAAGGTGTCCCATTCGATTGTGCTTAAAAATGTTTTGTTTAACTATAGTAATTTTTCTGTTATTCACATTTTATTAGTAATAACCCGCCCACCACCACCTTGTTAAAATCTCCCCTAATGTTTCCCATTCGTTTTTGCTGCAAAAATGTTTTTTGTCTATTTTATTTTTTATACTATTGAGATATTATTATTCGTAACTAGCCCCCATCTTGACAAAATCTTCCCAAACTTGTGCCAAACGTTTGTGCTGGTCTATGCTGAAATTATACTATATTGTTTACGTTATTAACGTTTTATATATTTTTATGTTATTAATGTGTAATTGTTCATAACCAGCCCCCACCACCACCACGTCAAAATCTGTGTAACTATTATAATTTTTGTTTTATAACGATTTTTTAATCATAACCAACCACCCACCCACCACTAATTTGGTTAAAATCTTCCCAAACGTTTGTGCTGGTTTTGTACTGCAAACATTTTTGTTTAACTGTTCTAATTTTTATGTGAACATTTTATAGTTGTTTATTTTCCTAACGTTACATGATTCGTAACCAGCGTCCTCACCTTGTCAAAATCTCATCCAAACTTGTCCTATTCGTTTGTGCTGCAAAAACGTTTTTTGTCTGTTATATTTGAAGTTAAAGTACCACTGATAGTCACGCACACACTAGGTGTGGGGAAATTACTCTCTGCATTTGACCCATCCCCTTGTTCCACCCCCTGGGAGGTGAGGGGAGCAGTGAGCAGCAGCGGTGGCCGTGCTCGGGAATCATTTTTGTTATGTTATTGAAATGTTATTATTCATAACCAGCCGCCATCTTGACACAATCTTCACAAACTTGTGCCAAACGTTTGTGCAGGTCTGTGCTGAAATTATATTGTCTACGTTAACGTTTTATAGTTTTTATGTTATTGTTCACCACCACCATGTCAAAATCTCCCCAAACGTCTTCCATTCGTTTGTGCTGCATTTTTTGTGTAACTGTTATAATTTTGGTTATTAACGTTTTATTATTCATAACCAACAGCCACTCACCAATTTGGTCAAAATCTTCCCAAACTTGTACCAAACGTTTGTGCTACATTTGTGCTGCAAACATTTGTGTTTAACTGTTCTATTTTTTATGGGAACATTCTATAGTTATTTATTTTCCTAACATTATATGATTCATAACCAGCGTCCTCACCTTGTCAAAATCTCATCCAAACGTGTCCTATTCGTTTGTGCTGCAAACAGTTTTTGTCTAGCTATTATAGAATAGAATAGAATAGAATAGAATAGAATGGACTTTAATGTCATTATATTTGCATATAACGAGATTAAGGACTCTATCCTAAGGTGCGGTAGTGGAAACAAATATGGGATCAAAATTAATTACACAAGAAGTAATAAAGATAAAAAAATAAGAATTGAAATAAACAGACTACTATCCAATAAAATAATAAGCAATCCTGTACAATATACAAAACAATATACAAAATATTGTACAATATACAGAACAAGACAAGAGTACCGTAGTAATAACAATTGTCGGATGTATTGCACTCGAAGGGTAATATTGCACAGTAGGGTATTAGGGTAGGATATTGCAGTGTTTTTCAACCACTGTGAGATACAGTCTGGTGTGCCGTGGGAGATTATCTAATTTCACCTATTTGGGGTAAAAAATATTTTTTGCAAACCAGTAATTATAGTCTGCAAATGATGGGTTGTTGTTGAATGTCTGTGCTGTCTAGAGCTCGGCAGAGTAACCGTGTAATACTCTTCCATATCAGTAGGTGGCAGCCGGTAGCTAATTGCTTTGTAGATGTCGGAAACAGCGGGAGGCAGCGTGCAAGTAAAAAGGTATCTAATGCTTAAACCAAAAATAAACAAAAGGTGAGTACCCCTAAGAAAAAGCATTGGAGCTTAGGGAAGGCTATGCAGAACGAAACCAAAACTGAACTGGCTACAAAAGTAAACAAAAACAAAATGCGGGACGACAGCAAAGACTTACTGTGGAGCAAAGACGGCATCCACAATGTACATCCGAACATGACATGACAATCAACAATGTCCCCACAAAGAAAGATAAAAACAACTGAAATATTCTTGATTGCTAAAACAAAGTAGATGCGGGAAATATCGCTCAAAGGAAGACATGAAACTGCTACAGGAAAATACCAAAAAAAGAGAAAAAGCCACCAAAATAGGAGCGCGAGACAAGAAGTAAAACACTACACACAGGAAAACAGCAAAAAACTCAAAATAAGTCAGGGTGTGATGTGACAGGTAGTGACAGTACACCTACTTTGAGACAAGAGCTATAGTGATGCATGCTTGGTTATGCTTTAAAGTCATATCCAACAATCGCGACAACGACTTTTTACTGTCAACTGAGTTTCGTTTTTTAATGATTTCTGCTGGTGGTGTGCCTCCGCATTTTTTCAACGCAGAAAATGTGCCTTGGCTCAAAAAAGGTTGAAAAACACTGGGATATTGTATAAGTATTAGGGTAGGATAGTGTATAGTTTTATGTTATAGGGCTGGTTATGAGTAATACCACTATAAAACGTTTATAACATCAAAAACTTTTAATAGTTGGGACAAAAAAAATGCACAAATCAACACAAACGTTTGGGACAACTTTGAGGAGATTTTGACAAAGCTGGTTAGGAATTATGAAACGTTATTAACATCCATTTTCTACCGCTTGTCCCTTTTGGGGGGGGGGGTGTGCTGGAGCCCATCTCAGCTGCATTAAAAACTATAATAGCTTGACAAAAAAAAGTGTAGCACAAACGTTTTGGACAAGTGTGGGGAGATTTTGACACAGTGGGGCGGTGGATGACGTCATTAGTCAGTAAATGTATTTTTTAATAACTTTAAAAAAAAACGTAAGAGCACAAGCGAATATTTATACATCACAAACCCTCACAATATAATAGCAGTGTTTTTTTTAATATTTGTAATTATAAAAGGGGCCAACTTCACACAGGTCGATGTCTCCGTTAGCTTCCATGCTAAGGAAGTATAAATAGTGCAGTGTCACTTTCTAGCAGAAGTATCTCTTACCTTCTTTTTAGCGTAACAGCGTGGCCATACATGACTTTTACTTCTCACCTGAATTCCAACGTGCAGACTTTTGAGAACGTTTCTTGTCATAACTGGCTCTTATTTGTCGAAACAAGCGCTTGCTAGCAGTATTTCTTTACTTGTTGATTGCGCGCCATCTGCCGGACTCTCCTCTTCTTCCGGTCTGGTTGAGACACCCTCCAAAACCTAATGTACATAATCATAATCATCGCAACATAACCCATACGTTTGATTTGAGCAACAATGCTACTTACACTCAACGTTTGACTTCCTCTGTTTTCTTTTCAGAGTTAGTCGTGTTGTGGTATGACGTTTAGTTTTTATCTACCTGCCAGGATATGTGAGGCTGTTACATGACGTCATAAAGTGGGTGTGTTCAAAGTGCCTCCCAGGGGGCCATTTGCAGCCCGCAGCCAGCCTAACGTTCTACAAAATAAAAGAAGACAAACTAAACGGGGGGAAAAGGGGCAAAAGTGTAACGTAAGGATGTGAAATTTTAACAATCATGCTAAAATACAAGCAGTTTTTTTCTTGAAATGAAAATACGTTTTAGCTTTTTTCAAAGTTTGGACACTCAAACTTAAATTTATTCCAAATTCAACATAAGTTACATGACTTCAACAAGCTGCTTCTCTTCCTCCTGGACTTTGTGACAATGACCTTCTTTATTCTTGCTTTTATAACACATTTGAAACATGAATATTTTCCTGAACTGCGATCAGAAGTCCAACATCAAAGGACAAAACAAAGCTTTTCCCAAAATGTTTTTTTTTCTTCTTCTACTGTGGAAATAAAAACCTGCTTTCTGGTTCACAAGAAACACGTTGAGTCGTTTTTGCATTGCTAAAAATGTTTGGCCAAAGAAGATTTAAATACATTTTCTGATTATATTTTGCTGTGTTTTATCAGTGGTCCCCAACCACCGGGCCGCGGCCCGGTACCGGTCCGTGGATCGATTGGTACCGGGCCGCACAAGAAATTTAAAAAAATAAATAAATTTAAAAAATATATATATATATATTTCTATTTTATTTTATTAAATCAACATAGAAAACACAAGATATACTTACAATTAGTGCACCAACCCAAAAAACCTCCCTCCCCCATTTATACTCATTCACACTCATTCGCACAAAAGGGTTGTTTCTTTCTGTTATTAATATTTTTGGTTCCTACATTATATATCAATATAGATCAATACAGTGTGCAGGGATACAGTCCGTAAGCACACATGATTGTATTTTGTTATGACCAAAAATACATATAAATAAATAAATAAATTTAAAAAATACCATACGTATTTTATTATGACAAAAAAAATATATAAATAAAAAAAAATAATTAAAAATCCCCCCCCAAAAATGTTTTCCAGCGTTGACCAGTCCGCAGTTACAAAAAGGTTGGGGACCACTGTTCTACATCATATATTTGTCAGGATGTGACAAAACACATGAATATTTAAATAGAAGAAGACTTTTGTATTAAGTATATTTTCGGGATGTAACGATATTAAAATGTTATATCATGGTTACACCCCTACCTCTGCCCCTGGCTGTTATCTATCACTCCACTGGGCCCTATTCTGACTTTATCAGCAAATTCTCAGAGTTTGTTGCTGATCTAGTGACGCACGCAGATAATATAATTATAATGGGTGATTAATATAATTATAATGGCCGATTTTAATGTACATATGAATAGCCCATCAGACCCTCCGTGCGTGGCACTCCAGACTATAATTACTCCCTAATTATAAATGAACCCACACATCACAACAATAGATTGAGTCCTTGTCTAGGGTGTCACCTCCTCTAAAGTTTTGGTACTCTCGTAAAAGTAAAGTAATGTAAGATCACTACCTTATAAAATTCGAAGTTCTGACTCATCGTCAACAAGCTACTAATAACATTAATGCTGCTACAACTCTTGCTGACCGACTGCCCTCGGGAATGGCACCATTCCCAAATTATGTGGGCTCTATCGATAACCTCACTAACAACTTTAACGATGCCCTTAAAAAGGCGTACCCCCTGGTTCACAGAAAAAAACAGAGCTCTTAAACTATCATGTAGAAAGCTGGAATGCAAATGGCGTGCAACTGAACTGAGGTTTTTCATCCAGCATGGAGTGATAGTTTAAAAACGTATAAACCTATAAAAATTACTACTACTATTAATACGCTAGCATCGCTAACCCAACAAGGGACTTCTCCCAGTAGCTCCACTCACTCGGCTGATGACTTTTTGCAATTCTTTACTGAGGAAATTGAACTCATTAGAAAGGAGATTAAAGATAACATGTCCCATCTCTAACTGGGTTGTATTAACGCAGATACGAATGTATGTACGACGGATACTGCCCTCCGAAATAATCTCTCTCTTTTTAAATAAATAACATTGGAGGAACTCCTGCGACTCGTAAATGGGACACAACAACACGTTTACTTGACCCACTTCCTGGAAAACTTGTCAAGGAGCTGTTTGTAATCAGTGCTAAATATTATTAACATATCACTTTCCTCTGGTATTGTTCCCCTAGCATTCAAAACAGTGGTTATTCACCCTGTGCTCAAAAGACCTAACCTCAATTCTGACCTCATGGTAAACTACCGGCCGGTGTCCCACCTTCCCTTTATCACGAAAATCCTTGGAAAAATTGTTGCACAGCAGCCAAATGAACACTAAGTGTCTAACAATCTCTGTGAACCCTTTCAGTCCAGTTTCAGGGCAAATCACTCTACGGAGACAGCCGTCGCAAAAATGATTAATAATCTATTGCTAACTATGGATGTGTCATCCATGTTGCTGCTACCTGATCTTAAGCGCTGCTTTCGATCCCGTCGATCATAACATTCTATTAGAACGTATCAAAACATGTATTGGTATGTCAGACTTAGCCTTTTCTTGGTATTACTCCTATTTTACTGACAGGATCCTGAGTGTCTCCCATAACATTTTAAAGTAACGTGCTGAGTTTTTCAGGGTTTGGTTCTTGGCCCTGCACTCTTCAGCGTCTACATCAGGGGTCCCCAGACTTTTTGACTCGGGGGCCGCATTGGGTTAAAAAAATTGGGCCGGGGGCTGGGCTGTATATATATATATATATATATATATATATATATATATATATATATATATATATATATATATATATATATATATATATATGTATGTGTGGGGAAAAAATCACAAGACTACTTCATCTCTACAGGCCTGTTTCATGAGGGGTTCCCTCAATCATCAGGAGATTATATATATATATATATATATATATATATATATATATATATATATATATATATATATATATATATATATATATATATATATATATATATATATATATATATATGTCTTAATTAGATTATCCAAAAAAATAGTGCTCGATACCGTGGTAGAGCGTAATATGTATGTGTGCGGAAAAAAAATCACAAGACTATTTCATCTCTACAGGCCTGTTTCATGAGGGGTTTCTTCAATCTCCTGATGATTGAGAAAACCCCTCATGAAACAGGCCTGTAGAGATGAAATAGTCTTGTGATTTTTTCCCCACACATACATATTACGCTCTACCACGGTATCGAGCACTATTTTATCTCCTGATGATTGAGGAAACCCCTCATGAAACAGACCTGTAGGGATTAAATAGTCTTGTGATTTTTTTCCCACACATATATATATATATATATATATATATATATATATATATATATATATATATATATATATATATATATATAAATGGATTAGAAAGGATAGATTTTTTTTAAATAAAATTAAAAAATGTATTTATTTTTTTTAACTTGGGACTTCCTGTGGGCCGGATTTTGGACGCTGTTATTAAATAATAATACATTAACATAAAAAAAAATTAAGGCAAATTGGGCCACAATAACTTATAAGCACCATCGGCTCAGTAGGCAGAGATTACAAAGGAAAATAACAAGTTAGCCTTTACGCAAACCATAAACTGATAAGTGTGGGCTGCACCTGGGAACACACTGTGCACTTCCGATTGGTGTTTCTATGCATGCGTGAGTGTGTGTGCGACTGTGCGTGTGAGTGTGTGTGCGACTGTGCGTGTGTGTCTATGAGGCTGCAGTGTCCCCACACGATGTACATTTGACAGTGATTCATAGCAGGGAAGCTAACATCAGCAAAATATCTACTAACGTTACTTACCGCGATGTGCTTCCTCAAATTTGACGTTGAGTTCATGAAAGCTAAAGCTTGTTAATCATGTGACCGCCTGGCTCTGTTTGATTGGTGAAACGGAGTCGAACGTCACCAGTGACTGCATTTGATTGGTGAAACGCAGGCATGCGATAGATCCTACTTTGAAGGTCTGTCTGACAAACCAAAACAAACAAAGCGTGCATTAACAGATCGATAAAAATCAGTAGCGAGTAGCGAGCTGAATGTAGATAAATGGAGCGGAGTAAAAGTAGCGTTTCTTCTCTATAAATATACTCAAGTAAAAGTAAAAGTATGTTGCATTAAAACTACTCTTAGAAGTACAATTTATCCCAAAAGCTACTCAAGTAGATGTAACGGAGTAAATGTAGCGCGTTACTACCCACCTCTGGTATACACAGTTTACATAAATGCAGAGAATTTGAACATCCCAGCCCTAATGATTAATAGAATGTAAATAGCATCACAACAATCATTCTAAATTGTAAATTGGGGCTAACAAACATGTCCAATGCTACAAACATGTCCAATGCTACAAACAGGCCCCAATCAGGGTATGATATTCAGCTAGCAGTTAGCTTGTGAACCTGATGCCAAACAGCCATTAAGACTACAATAAAACCGACAAAATGAGTTGCAATACAGTTTTAAGCACACAACAAGTTATATTAAAGTCTCTATAAAGTAACTCACTTTGTATTGACGCACACTAGTGCCAATTAAACAATTGACATCCAGAGCTTGCTGATGTAATGATGCGTTCAATGCCCCCTCCAGTGTCGTAAAAGTGAACTACACTCAAGCAACCCAATGACACAAAGAGAAAACAAGCGTTATTTGTACACACAGCATCATCGTTTTCACAGCTTTTTGGTTGTTAGAGGTAGAGAGTGTTTTAAAGTAGAGCTCTATTTCTTTTTTAAAGGTCGGGTATTGAGAAACTTACATTTATGAATATAAAACTTAGCCAATAGTATAATGAGCGCGTCGCACGGCGACTGCCAGGTGTGTGACGTCACGACAAGGGTGGTGTCAGCGGGTGATTGACGTGTGCGCGCACCAATGGAAAGCCAGCATTGCTTGTCACGTTGAGCCAATGGGCTTGAAGCTGTCACTGAGCTACTAAAGCTGCTAGCGAAGGCTTAAACGTTCATATGTTACCGTTTTGTTGTTGTTCTGTGACCCACAATGCAGTGCGGTTCAGTACGGTTCAGTGCACATGACAGGCTGTTTAGCTAGCTAGCCTGCCGGGCTCCAGGCTTCCCATGGACCGCCTGAATGGATGCTCCCAAAGCGGCTTCGGAGCAGACCTTGAGCCCCGGGCCGTGCGTCTCCTCCTCGAATGACGTCTTCCGCTGGCCCACACCGGCCGGGGATGGCGCCGGGCACGGTAGTCGGACCGAGCCGGAAGCGGCAGTCGCCGCGCCGGGCTACTGCTGGACGGCCGTGTTCGACTACGAGGCGACGGCGGACGACGAGCTGAGCCTGCGCAGGGGAGACCTGGTGGAGGTCCTGTCCAAAGACTCGCTGGTGTCCGGAGATGAGGGCTGGTGGACCGGCGTGCTGGCAGACAGGGTGGGCATTTTCCCCTGCAACTACGTCAGCAGGAAGGTTCCGGAGGACATGCAGCAGGTGCCCCCCTTGCACCGTGAGTACCGGACCCCCATTATTTACACTCTATATTAATAATACATGTCATAAATATAATGTACACTATTCTTATTGTATGTGTGCTGTGTCATCCAGCATCTCACTGCTCGCCAGGGGCACTAATGGATGCACTCATCTATATCAACAATAATAATCAATAATCACAACCATCTTTAACAATTATAATAATCAAATATAATCTATAATCACACACTCATCACTCACAATTATCTAAATAATCATTACCAAGCAAGATTAACACTAATCTTTACCAACAATAATAATCATTAATAATCAATACTCACACTCATCTTTAACAATTATAATAACCAAATATAATCAATAAACAGACACTCATCACTCAAAATTATCTAAATAATCATTACTAAGCAAGATTAACACTAATCTTTAACAACAATTAATAATCATTAATAATCAATAATCACACTCGTCTTTAACAATTATAATAACCAAATATAATCAATAATCAGACATTCATCACTCACAATTATCTGAATAATCATTACTAAGCAAGATTAATAGTAATCTTTAACAACAATAATAATCAACAATCACACTCATCTTTAACAATTATAATAACCAAATGTATTCAATAATCAGACACTCATCACTCAAAATTATCTAAATAATCATTACTAAGCAAGATTAACACTAATCTTTAACAAAAATAATAATCATTAATAATCAATAATCACACTCATCTATAACAATTATAATGACCAAATATAATCAATAATCAGACACTCATCACTCACAATTATCTAAATAATCATGACTAAGCAAGATTTACACTTATCTTTAACAACAATAATAATCAATAATCACACTCATCTTTAACAATTATAATAACCAAATGTAATAAATATTCAGACACTCATCACTCAAAATTATCTAAATAATCATTACTAAGCAAGATTAACATTAATCTTTAACAACAACAATAATAATCATTAATACCGGTAATCAATAATCACACTCATCTATAACAATTATAATGACCAAATATAATCAATAATCAGACACTCATCACTCACAATTATCTAAATAATCATTACTAAGCAAGATTAACACTAATCTTTACCAACAATAATAATCATTAATAATCAATAATCACACTCGTCTTTAACAATTGTAATAACCAAATATAATCAATAATCAGACACTCATCACTCACAATTATCTAAATAATCATTACTAAGCAAGATTAACACTAATCTTTAACAGCTACAATAATAATCAATAATCACACTCATCTTTAACAATTATAATGACCAAATATAATCAATAATCAGACACTCATAGCTCACAATTATCTGAATAATCATTACTAAGCAAGATTAACACTAATCTTTAACAACAATAATAATCAAGCACACTCATCTTTAACAATTATAATAGCCAAATATAATAAATAATCAGACACTTATCACTCACAATTATCTAAATAATCATTACTATGAAAGATTAACACTTACTCTTTCACAACAGTAATAAGCATTAATAATCAATATTCACACTCATCTTTAACAATTATAATAACCAAATATAATCAATAATCAGACACTCATCACTCACAATTATCTGAATAATCATTACTAAGCAAGATTAACAGTAATCTTTAACAACAATAATAATCAACAATCACACTCATCTTTAACAATTATAATAACCAAATGTATTCAATAATCAGACACTCATCACTCAAAATTATCTAAATAATCATTACTAAGCATGATTAACACTAATCTTTAACACAAATAATAATCATTAATAATCAATAATCACACTCATCTATGACAATTATAATGACCAAATATAATCAATAATCAGACACTCATCACTCACAATTATCTAAATAATCATGACTAAGCGAGATTTACACTTATCTTTAACAACAATAATAATCAATAATCACACTCATCTTTAACAATTATAATAACCAAATGCAATAAATATTCAGACACTCATCACTCAAAATTATCTAAATAATCATTACTAAGTAAGATTAACACTAATCTTTAACAACAATAATAATCATTAATAATCAATAATCACACTCATCTATAACAATTATAATGACCAAATATAATCAATAATCAGACACTCATCACTCACAATTATCTAAATAATCATTACTAAGCAAGATTAACACAAATCTTTAACAACTACAATAATAATCATTAATAATCAATAATCACACTCATCAATTATCACATTAATCTTTTACAGCAATAGAAGTAATTAATAATCAATAACCACGCTCATCTTTAACAACAATAAGAATAATTAATAATCAATATATTCACACTCATTTTTGACAACAATGAGAATGATCAATAATATAAATAATCATTAATAATAAATACTCACATTAATCTTTTACAGCAATAGAAATAATAATTAATTAATATTCACACTCATCTTTGACAACAATAAAAATGATCAATAATATAAATAATCATTAATAATAAATAATCACATTTATCTTTAACATTAACCACAATAGTCATCATCATTATTACACTTTGTGGTACTCGTTCTGTTTTGACAGGATTTTACTGGTCCTGGTTTTGTTTTTCAGCAGGTCTTTATTGGTCCTGGTTCTGTTTTGTCAAGGCTTTTGTGATCCTGACTCTGTTTTGGCCAGCCATCAGTGGTTCTGGTTCTGCTTCGGCAGGTACTTTGTGGTACCGGTTCTGTTTCGGCGGGCCTTTAGTGGCGCTGGTTCAGTTTTGGAGTGTTATGAATTATTATATTACTTTTTTGAGTGGATTAATATTGGCCAGTGGATTACTGGATCGCTAGACACTGGACTTTGAGGGTCTTTCGAGGAGGAAATATTGTTGCGTTACAAACTTTTGTGCGGTGTTGCTTCCTTATTTGTGACTACTCCAATCTGATTATCACACCCTGTAGGGCTGTGCGATATGGCAAAAAAATAAAAATAATAATTTCCGATCTACATTAATATCACAATTTTTACATTGTTTTTAACCTGCCAGTTTAAAAGCATCTGTACTAAAAAAACAAAACTAGGGATTAGTACATTTTATTAATATTCTAAGTGAATAAAAAAATAAATGTATAAGAAAAAGCACAATGACAATGTACCAATACATTTGAGTTTATATGTATCCAAGTTAAAGAAAGATGCATCAGTTATTATTTCAACACTTGTGCTCAATCTAAAGCAGTGGTCCCCAACCACCGGGCCGCGGCTCGGTACCGGTCCACAGAGCGATTGGTACCGGGCCGCACAATTATTTAAAAAAAATTTTTTTTTTTAATAATTAATTTTTTTATTAAATCAACATAAAAAACAAGATACACTTACAATTAGTGCACCAACCCAAAAAAACTCCCTACCCCATTTATACTCATTCACACAAAAGGGTTGTTTCTTTCTGTTATTAATATTTCTGGTTCCTACATTATATATCAATATAGATCAATACAGTCTGCAGGGATACAGTCCGTAAGCACACATGATTGTATTTTTTTATGACCAAAAAAATATTATTAAAAGCTGTCCAGTTATCATGAATATACCAATGAAGATGTTTAATTGGTGGTTGCGTTTTTTTCACACAGCTTTATGGCGATAAGTAGTCATCATGTTAAAAAATTGTTATAAAAGGAACATATCACCTGATATGTTGAAGTCGTTTTAGTTTGGTAGTTTGAGGTGGTGGTGAGCAGCTGCCCTACTTTTATCATCCCACCTGAAATATTAATTGCTTGAGGACCACTGGGAATGTCATAAAAACAAACTGACGACCACACTTACTTCGACACTCACGAAGCATAAAAATACAAAAGTACATCATTTCGTTACATTTGGTGATACATGAAGTAAACATTACCATGAAAGACAATTATTAGTGCATGTAAGTATTAGTATTAGAACCGTATTTTCCGGACTATAAGGCGCACTGCCGATGAATGGTCTATTTTTTAAAATCTTTTTTCATATACACTATATGAGGCGCATCAGATTATAGGGCGCATTTAAGGAGTCAAAATATTATAATTTTTTTCTAAATGTACAACACTTCCTTGTGGTCCACAGACATGTAATGGTAGTTCTTTGGTCAAAATGTTGCATAGATGATGTTTTACAGATCATCTTCAAGCCGCTTTCTGACAGTCGCTTCCGGATGCGCCGTTTTGTGGGCGGTCTTATTTACGTGGCTCACCTTCGACAGCGTCTTCTCCCCGTCATCTTTGTTGTAGCGGTGTAGCGTGCAAGGACGGGCGTGGAAGAAGTGTCAAAAGATGGAGCTAACTGTTTTAATGACATTCAGACTTAACCTAAATCAATAACAGAGCAGCATCTCCTCATCCGGAAACAACAACACCGGAAATGTGTCCCGTGAAAAACCGTCCGACCGGAACTCTCTAATAACTAAAGTTCCTCTGGTGAATAATGTAAACTCACTACACCGGTATGTTTTAGCGCTTTCATGGTGAGTTTACTGACAGATATAAGTAAGAACTTTACACTACTTTATATTAGAAATGGCAACAGCGGAGGATGAATGTTCCATAACAAGAAGATAGAGAAAAAGAAGCTCATCGTCTACGGTGGACGCGCGCAATTTTTCAGGATTTATGCAGATCCCAAATACGGATCAGCAGGTACCAGAAGGTAAAAAATTCGCTTCACCTCCCTGATATTGAAGTACATGTCAAAGTACTTCCAGAATGACTGCCATAACATAACACCAGGGGGCGCTCCACAAACCACGTCAAACCCAGATTCCGATCTAACAAAGGTCTTAACTCATTCTCTTTCTATGCCACATCAATATGGAATGCACTCCCAACAGGTGTAAAAGAAAGTGCATCTCTATCCTCTATATCCAACCCCCCACCACATCCCACCTCCCCGGATTGTAAATAATCAAATGTAAATAATCTAATGTATATACTTGTTCTTATGCTTTCTGAGCTCATTATGTTCACTGCTCGCTGTACATATCCTACCAAGTGAGAACTACACTGTTACAATGTCCATTTCTCAGATTATATAATTGTTGATGACTGAAATATGCTGATAGCAACCCAACCTAACCCCCCCCAACCCCCTCCACATCCCACCCCCCGGATTGTAAATAACTCAATGTATATACTCTGATGATTAACTTGTGTGATGACTGTATTATGCTGATAGTATATATTTGTACCATGAATTGATTAACGTGGACCCTGACTTAAACAAGTTGAAAAACGTATTACGGAATATGTACTGTACTGTACAATCTACTAATAAAAGTTTCAATCAATTCAAACTTAGCTCTTGTGTTTGACTGCCATCTACTGGTCACACTTATCATTACACCATGTACCAAATAAAATTGCTTCAAGGTGGGTAAGCTCAACCAAACTTATTCCTTACATTAGGTGCACGGAGTTATAAGGCGCACTGTTGAGTTTTGAGGTGAAAAAATTATTTTAAGTGTGCCTTATAGTCCGGAAAACACAGTATATCTAAGTTGACTTTGTAGCATTGTCCCCTGAAAATTGAGGTAGTATTTACTTTTGTCATATTTAGTACAAGATTGTTTTTAAGTTGGTCATGTTCTCCTCTCTGTTGTCAGTCCCGGAGATCGACTTTTCTGAGCTCACCATGGAGGAGATCATCGGCGTGGGCGGCTTCGGCAAAGTCTACCGTGCCGTGTGGCGGGGCTCGGAGGTGGCGGTGAAGGCGGCGCGGCGTGACCCCGACGAGGACGCCAAGCAGACGCTGGAGAGCGTTCGCCAGGAGGCCAAGCTCTTCGCCATGCTGGAGCACGCCAACATCATGGCGCTCCTGGGCGTGTGCCTGCAGGAGCCCAACCTTTGCCTGGTCATGGAGTACGCCCGGGGCGGCGCCCTTAACCGGGTGCTGGCGGGCAAACGCATCCCACCGTGCACGCTGGTGGACTGGGCCGTGCAGATCGCCAGGGGGATGCACTACCTGCACAGCCAGGCCATCGTCACCATCATCCACAGAGACCTCAAGTCCAGCAACAGTAAGAAAAACTTCTTCTTTGAAACGCTGGAGTCTATCCCAGCTGACTTAGGCCAGAGAGCAGCTGTCAATCACCCCAATGATGGATGTTCTTGATGCAAATGAAGCTAAATTGGTCATACGTATGCTAGGAAATATGTTCAGTGTTTCCCATAAACTGCCAAGATACCTGTGGCGGTGGGGGCGTGGCTATGGGCGTGGTCACCATGACATCATCGAGTAATTTGCATAATTTACTACAATGATATGATTTTCTCTAAAAAGGCTCAAAAAATGTATACTTACTAATTAATAATAACAGTTTTGTTTTAAACGTCCATCCATCCATCCATCCATTTTACAATAATATTACAACACTTTATGTACATATTTATATACAGATTTGAACAAGAAGTTATTCACTGAAATATATTTATTAATTGTGGTTCTTACAAAAAATATATCTTATAAAAATATAAAGCTCTGCCCCTTTAATTAGTGCATACTAAATAATTTAACTTTAGCCTACTACTACAACCATATTATTTACCAGCAACATAAAGTGAAACAGAGGCAGAGGTGTCCTGCCACAGTCAGTAACAAATAAACAGAAAACAGTAGTGGTGGTAGATAGACACAAAGCTTCATCAAACATCTGATCCACTGAATAAAGCGGTCCAAAAATCTTGATCCTACACTTCTCTTTTGTAAAGTAAATCTGAACAGCCGATATGGGCATCTACATCAACTATATGATTTGCCTGAGAAGTTGGACAGGACAAAAAAAATAAAACATTTGTGGCGGCCTTAATTCTTTCGTGGCGGGCCGCCACAAATAAATGAATGTGTGGGAAACACTGATGTTTTTGAATAGGAGTAGGTTAGTACACAATATTTTACTTGTACTGTTTTTTTTTTTAGTATTTTAGATATTTAAAGAAAACACGCATATGTTGATAAAAGCAATGAAAGTACGAAAGGAGAAATCCTAACATAAAATAAATCATATCATATTCTGGACTGGTTTATATCAAAAGTACTGTCGCTTGTAATATAAAAAAAATTCAGATGTAAAAAATCTTTGCGTGCGTTTACCCCACTAGCAAGTAATGAAGTAAATTTATACCAGGTATGGAACCAGGTATAAAAGGATATCTTCGAGAGAGAATATCATTTAGCAAATAGTGAATCGAACTGATATTATACGCTATAAAATGTAGGTTTGAGAGCGAGAAGAACATCTAGCAAGTAATGAAGTGAATGTATATTATGTATGGAACATGATTAGCTATGAAATTATATCTTAGAGCAATAAGAACATGTAACAAGTAAAAAAGTAAATGGATATCAGGCCGGGAACATGATTAGTTATAAAGGGATACCTTAGAGCAAGAAGATACTTTAACTTTAACATCTAGCAAGTAACGAAGTGAATTGATATCAGGTGTGGAACATGATTAGCTACATAAGGATATATTAGAGCAAGAAAAACATCTAGCAAGGAAATGTGTGAATTGATATCTGGTATGCAACATGATTAGCTATAAAAGCATGTCTTAGAGCAAGTAGAACGTCTACCAATTAATGAAGTGAATTGATATCAGATATGGAACATGATTAGCTCAAAAATGATACTTTAGAGCAAGAAGAACGTCTACCAATTAATGAAGTGAATTGATATCAGGTGTGGAACATGATTAGCAAATAATGAAGTGAATTGATATCAGGTATGGAACATGATTAGCTATAAACTGATATACTAAAGTGAATTGATATCAGGTATGGAACATGATTAGCTATAAAGGGATATACTAAAGTGAATTGATATCAGGTATGGAACATGATTAGCTATAAATGGATATAGTAAAGTAAATTGATATCAGGTATGGAACATGATTAGCTATAAAAGGATATACTAAAGTGAATTGATATCAGGTATAGAACATGATTAGCTATAAAAGGAAGTCTTCAAGGGGAACAGGGGCAGTATAGCTCGGTTGGTAGAGTGGCCGTGCCAGCAACTTGAGGGTTCCAGGTTCAATCCCAGCTTCTGCCATCCTAGTCACTGCCGTTGTGTCCTTGGGCAAGGCACTTTACCCACCTGCTCCCGGTGCCACCCACACTGGTTTAAATGGAATTTAGATATTGGGTTTTACTATGTAAAAGCGCTTTGAGTCGCTAGAGAAAAGCGCTATATAAATATAATTCACTTCACTTCACTTCACTGCACTTTTTGGGGAATTTTGCCTATAGTTCAAGATCATTATAAAAGACATGACGACTGATGGATTTTTTTTCCAGCATTCTAACTTGTAAATAAAAGTCAGCTTACAGCAGAGCCAATGGGAGGTTCTCTATTTCGCTCATAAAAATCCAATAAATTACCATTCAAAAAGCGCCATTTACATTTTGTGACTTGAATATTAACCAAGTATTAGTGATATTGTTATTATAAGCGCTAACGCAACCATTAATAGCGTCGCCGTGTTCACTACAGTTTGTCCCTATGTTTATATCATCAAGTGGTCTGCGGCTTTCTAACGTCTTTGCTCCCTGGAAGTTTATTGTTGATCATAAATCATGCATCTCACCTGCACAGAAGAAGTCTGGGGAGGTATTCCGACAAGTTGGTACACTTTCACAGCCAATTCTGGCCCGGAAATAGCGAGAACGACACGCGCACACCCCGTTTCTTTGTGAGGATTATGGTCATTCCGCATCTAAATGGGAATATATGAACATCCTAGCAATCGGCATACTAATGACAGCAGTCTTTATACAGTAAGTGATGTTTTATTACCGTATTTCCTTGAATTGGCGCCGGGAATATAGTATTCGCCTGCCTAGAATTACAGCCGGGTCAAATTCGTTTCGCAAAATAATTAGCGCATGCTTGGCACTTCCGCCGGGTCAAATATGAGTCATTAAATGACTCCCGCCTCCTGGTGGTAGAGGGCGCTAGTGATCCTTCTTGCGACTACCAGTACTGCAGGAGACAGGTACTGCAGAAGAAGACAACAAGCAGCAAGCATGCAGCAATTGTTTGCTTGCACTTTTACCATGGAGGATTACATATCTAAAATAAAACCGTTTTCTAAACTGGACTTTCAATCGAAGCAGGAGGTAATAATTAAAGGAATATCTCCAGAGACTTTTAAAATTGAAGAAAGATGAGAAAGACTGCCTTTGATCAGAAGCAGCTGCACATGGACCCATTTACAAGTAAAGGTAAGATCATAATAATGTTTTTTTTTATTAAATGTGCTTTTCATGATAAGGTATGCGCCGGAGTGAGAAGAGGTTTTAAAATAATTAGAGCATGCTTGCTCATTCCGCATGGTTTTGGTAACCGCAGGAGTGAGAAGAGGTTTTAAATTAATTAGCGCCCCTGCGGCTATTCAAGGAAATACGGTATGTTTTTTGGCTCTCATGAAGTCTGTAGTGAGTAATAAACAGTGATGAAGAAAAAAAAAGCAAACGTTGTGATTAGGGATGTCCGATAATATCAGACTGCCGATATTATCGGGCAATAAATGCTTTAAAATATAATATCGGAAATTATCGGTATCGGTTTTAAAGTTATCTGTATCGGTTTCAAAAAGTAAAATGTATTACTTTTTAAAACGCCGCCGTGTACACGGACGTAGGGAGAAGTACAGAGCGCCTATAACCCTTAAAGGCACTTCCTTTGCGTGCCGGCCCAATCACATAATACCTACGGCTTTTCATACACACAAGTGAATGCAAGGCATACTTGGTCAACAGCCATACAGGTCACACTGAGGGTGGCCGTATAAACAACTTTAACACTGTTACAGATAGGCGCTACACTGTGAACCCACACCAAACAAGAATGACAAACACATTTCGGGAGAACATCCGCACCGTAACACAACATAGACACAACAGAACAAATACCCAGAATCCCTTGCAGTACTAACTCTTCCGGGACGCTACAATATACACCCCCCCCGCTAACCCCTCCCTCCCCACCACAAACCCCCCCTCTCAGGGAGAGCATGTCCCAAATTCCAAGCTGCTGTTTTGAGGCATGTTAAAAAAATAATGCACCTTGTGACTTCAATAATAAATATGGCAGTGCCATGTTGGCATTTTTTCCACAACTTGAGTTGATTTATTTTGGAAAACCTTGTTACATTGTTTAATGCATCCAGCGGGGCATCACAACAAAATTAGGCATAATAATGTGTTAATTCTACGACTGTATATATCGGTATCGGTTGATATCGGAATCGGTAATTAAGAGTTGGGGAATATCGGATATCGGCAAAAAAGCCATTATCAGACATCTCTAGTTGTATGCTTAAAATGATCAAAATACGTAAATATTAAATGTTATTATAAATGTGCCTGTTACTGCATTACATATATACTTACATCATGTATATTGGAGGTGTGTGGATGTTTTTTGAAGGGCTTTATAGGCAGAATAGAGCAACTCCCATAGGTTCCATTGTAAGCGAACTTTTAGTTGCATTAATTTGATAATTAGAATGCATATAAAAAATAACACCCATCGTCATGTCTTTCATAATGATTGTAAAGAATAGGCAAAAAAAAAAGTGCAGTTCCCCTTTGAGATCGGGGTCTTCAGTCATGGACAGATGATTGTGTCACTAAAAGGGTCTAAGAGCACTTCCAGAAACTTCTGTGTGTTGGCATCTGCAGATGTCATGTGTTAACTGAAGCTCTTATCATGCAAACAGGAAGTCATATTTGAACATGATCCAGAAGCGGCGTGCATGTTTTGGAAGAACTACAACATGGATGCAACATAGTCTATTTCAGGGAAGCTTTGTTTATTTCAGCAGTACAAACCGAAACTATTACATCATCATCAATCATCAGAGGATACTTGTTCTTCACTTGTGACCTTTTGCCTTTAGACTACAGATAATCCAGTCTGTGTTTGATAGACTACATTTGGTGCGTCGTTGAATTCAAAACACGATCTCCTAATCTTTGGTAGCCAGAAACTAATATGTTGAGAATAAATATAAATATAGTACAGGCCAAACGTTTGGACACACCTTCTCCTCATTTAATGTGTTTTCTTTATTTTCATGACTATTTACATTGTAGATTGTCACTGAATGCATCAAAACTATGAATGAACACATGTGGAGTTATGTACTTCACAAAAAAAGGTGAAATAACTGAAAACATGTTTTATATTCTAGTTTCTTCAAAATAGCCACCTTTTGCTCTGATTACTTCTTTGCACACTCTTGGCATGCTCTCCATGAACTTCAAGCACACCTGTGAAGTGAAAACCATTTCAGGTGACTACCTCTTGAAGCTCATCGAGAGAATGCCAAGAGTGCACGAAAAAGTAATCAAAGCAAAGGGTGAATATTTTGAGGGAACTAGAATATAAAACATGTTTTCAGTTATTTCACCTTTTTCTGTTAAGTACATAACTCCACACGTGTTCATTCATAGTTTTGATGCCTTCAGTGACAATGTACAATGTAAATAGTCATTAAAATAAAGAAAATGCATTGAATGAGAAGGTGTATCCAAACTTTTGGCCTGTACCGTATCGGTCAAGAAAGAACTAAATTCCCCCAGCAAAACTTTAATGTCCATACGACTTTCAAAGTGTTGTGAAAAGGCACAGACATGGTTCACATGTAAACATGATGCTGCCTGTACCTAATATTCTGACTACTTCACTTTGAAAATGAGCTCATTTTCCACAGACAATTGTTGTATTTCTCACTTTACACGTTTATTATGCTATCTTTGTTCGGTCTGTCAATCAAACATTAAACTCTTTTACTTTTCATTTCGTTCACGTTTAAACAACGTCCAAACTTTACTGGAATTTGATGACGACACTCGTCAAAGATCCTCTACTTTACAGGCTGCTCTGCTTGGACTAATACTTGGTCAGTGTTTCCTTTCCTTACTTACTTGTTGTGTCTCACTACTTCTTGCTTGTTCTCTCTTTGTTGTCTTCCTAACCTTTCATCACGCTTTCCTCACGTCCAATCATGTCCTACTCATTTACAAAATGTGCTCCTTGTGTCCAAAATGTCCACCTAATGTCCTTCTCATTTGTGAAATGTCACCCTTGTGTCAAAATGTCCTTCTTGTGTCCGAAATGTCTTTCCTGTGTCCTCCTCGTGTCCTTATTGTGATCAAAATATCCTCCTCGTGTCCTTTTCATGTTCAAAATGTCCTCATGTCCTTCTTGTGTTCAAAATGTCCTCCTTGTGTTTAAAATGTCCGCCTCATGTCCGTCTTGTGTCCAAAATGTCCACCTCATGTCCTTCTCATTTGTGAAATGTCCCCCCTGTGTCAAAATGTCTTTCCTGTGTCCTCCCCATGTCCTTATTGTGTTCAAAATATCCTCCACATGTCCTCCTCATGTCCTTCTTGTGTTCAAAATGTCCCCCTTGTGTCAAAATGTCTTTCCTGTGTCCTCCTCATGTCCTTATTGTGTTCAAAATATCCTCCTCATGTCCTCCTCATGTCCTTCTTGTGTTCAAAATATCCTCCTCATGTCCTCCTCATGTCCTTCTTGTGTTCAAAATGTCCCCCTTGTGTCAAAATGTCTTTCCTGTGTCCTCCCCATGTCCTTTTTGTGTTCAAAATACCCTCCTTATGTCCTCCTTGTGTTTAAAATGGTCATCTTGTGTCCAAAATGTCCTCATGTCCCAACGTGTCCCCTCATGTTCTTGTTGTATCCAAAATGTTCTCCTTGTGTCCAAAATGTCTCCCTCATTTCGTCCTCATGTCCAAAATATCCTCATCATGTTCAAAATGTCCTCCTTGTGTTTAAAATGTCCTCCTCATGTCCGTCTTGTGTTCAAAATGTCCTCATGTCCCAACGTGTCCCCTCGTGTCCTTGTTGTATCCAAAATGTCTCCCTCCTTTCTTCATCATGTCCAAAATATCCTCATCATGTTCAAAATGTCCTCCTTGTGTTCAAAATGTCCTCCTTGTGTTTAAAATGTCCGCCTCATATCCGTCTTGTGTCCAAAACGTCCTCATGTCCCAACGTGTCCCCTCATGTCATTGTTGTATCCAAAATGTCTCCCTCATTTCTTCATCATGTCCAAAATGTCCTCATCATGTTCAAAATATCCTCATTGTGTTCAAAATATCCTCCTTGTGTTTAAAATGTCCGCCTCATGTCCGTCTTGTGTCCAAAATGTCCTCATGTCCCCTCATGTCCTCGTTGTATCCAAAATGTTCTCCTTGTGTCCAAAATGTCTCCCTCATTTCTTCATCATGTCCAAAATATCCTCATCATGTTCAAAATGTCCTCCTTGTGTCCAAAATGTCCTCATTCCCTCATCATATCCAAAATATCTCCATCATATCCAAAATGTCCTCATGTCCCAACGTGTCCCCTCATGTCCTTGTTGTCTCCAAAATGCTCTCCTTGTGTCCAAAATGTCTCCCTCATTTCTTCATCATGTCCAAAATATCCTCATCATGTTCAAAATGTCCTCCTTGTGTCCAAAACGTCCTCATTCCCTCATCATATCCAAAATATCTTCATCATATCCAAAATGTCCTCATGTCCCAACGTGTCCCCTCATGTCCTTGTTGTGTCCAAAATGTCTCCCTCATTTCTTCATCATGTCCAAAATATCCTCATCATGTTCCAAATGTCCTCCTTGTGTCCAAAATGTCCTCATTCCCTCATCATATCCAAAATATCTTCATCATATCCAAAATGTCTTCATGTCCCAACGTGTCCCCTCATGTCCTTTTTGTGTCCAAAATGTCTCCCTCATTTCTTCATCATGTCCAAAATATCCTCCTTGTGTTCAAACGGTCCTCCTTGTGTTCAAAATGTCCTCCTTTTGTTTAAAATATCCGCCTCAAAATGTCCTCATGTCCCACTGTGTGCCCTCATGTCCTTGTTGTATCCAAAATGTCCTCCTTGTGTCCAAAATGTCCTCATTTCCTCATCATATCCAAAATATCTCCATCATATCCAAAATGTCCTCATGTCCCAACGTGTCCCCTCATGTCCTTGTTGTCTCCAAAATGCTCTCCTTGTGTCCAAAATGTCTCCCTCATTTCTTCATCATGTCCAAAATATCCTCATCATGTCCAAAATGTCCTCCTTGTGTTCAAACGGTCCTCCTTGTGTTCAAAATGTCCTCCTTTTGTTTAAAATATCCGCCTCAAAATGTCCTCATGTCCCACTGTGTGCCCTCATGTCCTTGTTGTATCCAAAATGTCCTCCTTGTGTCCAAAATGTCCTCATTTCCTCATCATATCCAAAATATCTCCATCATATCCAAAATGTCCTCATGTCCCAACGTGTCCCCTCATGTCCTTGTTGTCTCCAAAATGCTCTCCTTGTGTCCAAAATGTCTCCCTCATTTCTTCATCATGTCCAAAATATCCTCATCATGTCCAAAATGTCCTCCTTGTGTTCAAACGGTCCTCCTTGTGTTCAAAATGTCCTCCTTTTGTTTAAAATATCCGCCTCAAAATGTCCTCATGTCCCACTGTGTGCCCTCATGTCCTTGTTGTATCCAAAATGTCCTCCTTGTGTCCAAAATGTCCTCATTTCCTCATCATATCCAAAATATCTCCATCATATCCAAAATGTCCTCATGTCCCAACGTGTCCCCTCATGTCCTTGTTGTATCCAAAATGCTCTCCTTGTGTCCAAAATGTCTCCCTCATCTCTTCATCATGTCCAAAATATCCTCATCATGTTCAAAATGTCCTCCTTGTGTTTAAAATGTCCGCCTCATGTCCGTCTTGTGTCCAAAATGTCCTCATGTCCCCTCATGTTCTCGTTGTATCCAAAATGTTCTCATCATGTCCAAAATGTTCTCATCATGTCCAAAATATCCTCATCATGTCCAAAATGTCCTCCTTGTGTGCAAAATGTCCTCATTTCCTCATCATATCCAAAATATCTCCATCATATCCTAAATGTCCTCGTCGTCCTCCTTGCATACATTTGATTTGATCATATTTATATTGGAATGGTGCACAAATTCCCTCCATCGTGGTTCCCCCCCCCACCCCCACCCACCACCACCTTCAAACCCCTTCCTTTGGATGCCGCCCCCCCCCCCTCCACCCCCACCCATGTTGTCCAGTCCTCCTCCTGGAGCGAGTGGAGCTGGACGATCTGAGCAACAAGACCCTGAAGATCACAGATTTTGGGCTGGCACGGGAGTGGCACGGCACCACCAAGATGAGCGCGGCGGGCACCTACGCCTGGATGGCCCCCGAGGTCATCCGCTCATCCACCTTCTCCAAGCGTAGCGACGTGTGGAGGTGGGCAGCGGGCCACACCTCACGAACCTCACAATGCGGAGCCGCGTTAACGCTACAGACCGTTACGCTCTAGTGGAAAAAACACAAACACTTCACTAGTACTTAACATGTAACTAATACTAAACATAAACTTTCATTAATACTAAACACAAACCTTTCATTAGTAGTAAACACAAACCTTTCATTAGTACAAAACACAAACCTTTCATTAGTACTAAACAAACAATTAACTAGTACTAAACACAACATTTTTATGAGTACTAAACACAAACACTTAACTAGTACTAAAGGCAAACACTTAACTAGTGCTAAACACAAACCTTTCATTAAAACTAAACACAAACACGTACCTAATAATAAACACAAACTCTTAACTAGTACTAAATGCAAACACTTAACTAGTAAAAAAACACTACTTTTATTAGTACTCAACACAAACCTTTCATTAGTACTAAACAAACAATTAACTAATAAGAAACACAAACACTTAACTAGTACTAAACACAAGCTTTTTATGAGTACTAAACACTTTATTCGTACTAAACACAAACACTTTACTACTATTAATCCACAAACTTTACTAGTACTAAACACTTTATTCGTACTGAACGCAAACACTTTACTACTATTAATCCACAAACGTTACTAGTACTAAACATTGTTCTTGCACTAACCACAAACACTTTACTACTAAACGCCATACTAGTACTAAATACAAACACTGTCCTAGTACTAAATAACACTTAACTAGTACAAAACACTTTTAGTACTGAACACACTTTACCAGTACTAAACACTTTACTCATACTAAACACAAACACTTTACTACTATTAATCCACAAACTTGACCAAGTACTAAACATTGTTCTTGCACTAACCACAAACACTTTACTAGTACTAAACACAAACACAGTACTAGTACTAAATAACACTTAACTAGTACAAAACACTTTATTAGTGCTGAACACACTTTTCTAGTACTAAACTCTTTACTGTACTAAACACAAAAACTTTACTACTATTAATCCACAAACTTTACTAGTACTAAACATTGTTCTTGCACTAACCACAAACACTTTACTAGTACTAAACACAAACACTTTACTACTAAACGCAATAATAGTACTAAATACACACACAGTACTAGTACTAAGTAACACAGAACTAGTACTGAACACACTTTACCAGTACTAAACACTTTACTTGTACTAAACACGAACACTTTACTACTATTAATCCACAAACTTTACTAGTACTAAACATTGTTCTTGCACTAACCACAAACACTTTACTACTAAACGCCATACTAGTACTAAATGCGAACACTTTCCTAGTACTAAATAACACTTAACTAGTACAAAACACTTTTAGTACTGAACACACTTTACAAGTACTAAACACTTTACTCGTACTAAACACAAACACTTTACTACTATTAATCCACAAACTTTACCAAGTACTAAACATTGTTCTTGCACTAACCACAAACACTTTACTAGTACTAAACACAAACACAGTACTAGTACTAAATAACACTTAACTAGTACAAAACACTTTATTAGTACTGAACACACTTTTCTAGTACTAAACTCTTTACTGTACTAAACACAAAAACTTTACTACTATTAATCCACAAACTTTACTAGTACTAAACATTGTTCTTGCACTAACCACAAACACTTTACTAGTACTAAACACAAACACTTTACTACTAAACGCAATAATAGTACTAAATACACACACAGTACTAGTACTAAGTAACACAGAACTAGTACTGAACACACTTTACCAGTACTAAACACTTTACTTGTACTAAACACGAACACTTTACTACTATTAATCCACAAACTTTACTAGTACTAAACATTGTTCTTGCACTAACCACAAACACTTTACTACTAAACGCCATACTAGTACTAAATGCGAACACTTTCCTAGTACTAAATAACACTTAACTAGTACAAAACACTTTTAGTACTGAACACACTTTACAAGTACTAAACACTTTACTCGTACTAAACACAAACACTTTACTACTATTAATCCACAAACTTTACCAAGTACTAAACATTGTTCTTGCACTAACCACAAACACTTTACTCGTACTAAACGGACACTTTACTACTAAACGCCGTAATAGTACTAAATACAAACACTGTATTAGTACTAAATAACACTGAACGAGTACTAAACACTTTACCAGTACTTAACACTTTACTCGTGCTAAACACAAAAAATTTACTACTATTAATCCACAAACTTTACTAGTACTAAACATTGTTCTTGCACTAAACACAAACACTTTACTATTACTAAACACAAGCACTTTACTAGTACTAATTACAAACACAGTACTAGTACTAAATAACACTTAACTAGTACAAAACACTATTAGTACTGAACCCACTTTTCTAGTACTAAACACTTTACTCATACTAAACACAAACACTTTACTACTATTAATCCACAAGCTTTACTAGTACTAAACATTTTTCTTGCACTAACTACACACACGTTACTAGTACTAAACACAAACACTTTACTACTATTAATCCACAAACTTTACTAGTACTAAACACTTTACTCATACTAAACAAAACACTTAACTACTATTAATCCACAAGTTTACTAGTACTAAACATTTTTATTGCACTAACTACACACACTTTACTAGTACTAAACACAAACACTTTACTACTATTAATCCACAAACTTTACTAGTACTAAACACTTTACTCGTCCTAAACACAAACACTTTACTACTATTAATCCACAAACTTTACTAGCACTAAACACTTTACTCGTACTAAACACAAACACTTTACTACTATTAATCCACAAACTTTACTAGTACTAAACATTGTTCTTGCACTAACCACAAACACTTTACTAGTACTAAACACAAACACTTTACTACTAAACGCAATAATAGTACTAAATACACACACAGTACTAGTACTAAGTAACACCGAACTAGTACTGAACACACTTTACCAGTACTAAACACTTTACTCGTACTAAACACAAACACTTTACTACTATTAATCCACAAACTTTACTAGTACTAAACATTGTTCTTGCACTAACCACAAACACTCTTTACTACTAAACGCCATACTAGTACTCAATACAAACACTGTCCTAGTACTAAATAACACTTAACTAGTACAAAACACTTTTAGTACTGAACACACTTTACCAGTACTAAACACTTTACTCGTACTAAACACAAACACTTTACTACTATTATTCCACAAACTTGACCAAGTACTAAACATTGTTCTTGCACTAACCACAAACACTTTACTAGTAGTAAACACTCAACTAGTAACTTTACTAGTATTAATTGAACTGATTCAAAAGATGGAGTGGATGATTTAGGAACAGTATTTTATTGATTTAAACATTGATTCACATTTGTTTACGGCTCCAAATGATTCCTGAGCACTCTTCCTATTTGCATTGCTTCCACAGCCCATTTAGGCCGCAAACTAATCAAGGCTACACTAACTAGTTGTCCAGCAGATGAAAATAATAAACCCGCTAACTCGGGGGAAGCTAACTCTAGTCACTCATTCAGCACTTTACATTCTACACCAGGGGTCACCAACCTTTTTGAAAGCAAGAGCTACTTCTTGGGTACTGATTAATGCGAAGGGCTACCAGTTTGATACACACTTAAATAAATTGCCAGAAATAGCCAATTTGCTCAATTTACCTTTAACTCTATGTTATTATTAATAATTAATGATATTTACACTTAATTGAACGGTTTAAAAGAGGAGAAAACACGAAGAAAATGACAATTCAATTTTGAAACATAGTTTATCTTCAATTTCGACTCTTTAAAATTCAAAATTCAACCGAAAAAAAGAAGAGAAAAACTAGCTAATTCGAATCTTTTTGAAAAAATTAAAAAAATAATTTATGGAACATCATTAGTAATTTTTCCTGATTAAGATTAATTTTAGAATTTGGATGACATGTTTTAAATAGGTTAAAATCCAATCTGCACTTTGTTAGAATATATAACAAATTGGACCAAGCTATATTTCTAACAAAGACAAATCATTATTTCTTCTAGATTTTCCAGAACAAAAATTTTAAAAGAAATTCAAAAGACTTTGAAATAAGATTTAAATTTGATTCTACAGATTTTCTAGATTTGCCAGAATAATTTTTTTGAATTTTAAACATGATAAGTTTGAAGAAATATTTCACAAATATTCTTCGTCGAAAAAACAGAAGCTAAAATGAAGAATTAAATTAAAATTGATTTATTATTCTTTACAATAGAAAAAATAAATGTACTTGAACATTGATTTAAATTGTCAGGAAATAAGAGGAAGGAATTTAAAAGGTAAAAAGGTATATATGTATATCCTACAATAATTTTGAAGGTTGTATTTTTTCTCTAAAATTGTCTTTCTGAAAGTTATAAGAAGCAAAGTAAAAAAAATAATGAATTCATTTAAACAAGTGAAGACCAAGTCTTTAAAATATTTTCTTGGATTTTCAAATTCTATTTGAGTTTTGTCTCTCTTAGAATTAAAAATGTCGAGCACAGCGAGACCAGCTTGCTAGTAAATAAATCAAATTTAAAAAATAGAGGCAGCTCACTGGTAAGTGCTGCTATTTGAGCTATTTTTTAGAACAGGCCAGCGGGCTACTCATCTGGTCCTTACGGGCTACCTGGTGCCCGCGGGCACCGCGTTGGTGACCCCTGGTCTACACTGTAATATATTTCAATATTATTACGTGTTTACTTCTCGGATGAGTTCCTCCGCAGCCCGTTTAGGCAGCGATTTTCTCCGTTGGCTTTCCACTAGTGTGTGTGTTGTCGCTTCACCTTCTTACCATTCTTGCGAAATGCACCTCTTCTTGTTTACTTGGTCTTTCCTTTCCTACAGCAGCCCAGTTAGGCAGCAAACTAGTCGGGTCTTATTTAATTCGATCTGTTATGCGAACTGCACTTCAAATTGTAACGACGACACAAGAGTTGTTGATGGCCAATTTGAGGCATCAACGTAAAAGTAGGTCACATTCTCGCTTCATTTATTGAATTAATTTGTTATTGGCGTGCAAAATAATACAAATGGATAACATTAACATGGTGGTTTTTCTTCTGAACATTGAAGTTATGGCGTGTTGCTGTGGGAGCTGCTGACCGGCGAAGTACCGTTCCGTGGTATCGACTGCCTGGCGGTGGCGTACGGCGTGGCCATGAACAAGCTGGCGTTGCCCGTTCCCTCCACCTGTCCCGAACCCTTTGCACACCTAATGGAGGGTAAGGTTACCACATACAGTCTTGATGCTGGAATGTACATACACCCAACTGTTGTGTCTGTGGCTTTAATGCTAATGAGCATAAGTGTGTCTCCCCAAGAAGCATTTTTGTGTACTAAATTCACTTCATATAAACACTAACTGTGTGCTTGTCCAACGTAATACCGTATTTTTCGGAGTATGAGTCGCTCCGGAGTATAAGTCGCACCGGCCGAAAATGCATAATAAAGAAGGAAAAAAACATGTATAAGTCGCACTGGAGTATAAGTCGCATTTTTGGGGGAAATGTATTTGATAAAACCCAACACCAAGAATAGACATTTGAAAGGCAATTTAAAATAAATAAAGAATAGTGAACAACAGGCTGAATAAATGTACCGTATTTTCCGCACCATAAGCCGCCCCGTGTTATTAGCCGCACTTTCAATGAATGGCATATTTCAAAACTTTGTTTACCTATTAGCCGCCCCGTGTTATTAGCCGCACCTACGCTACGCTAAAGGGAATGTCAAAAAAACAGTCAGATAGGTCAGTCAAACTTTAATAATATATTACAAACCAGCGTTCTAACAACTCTTCACTCCCAAAATGTAATGTGCAAATGTGCAATCACAAAAATAGTAACATTCAAAATAGTGCAGAGCAATAGCAACATCAATAACTCAACGTTGCTCATACGTTAGTGTCACACAACACACAAAATAAACATTTAAAGCTCACGTTCTGAAGTTATTACTCATCCACAAATCCCTCAAATTCTTCTTCTTCTTCGGTGTGCTTCACTTGTTTTTTGACACCATCTGTGATGTGGACGCGCATGCAGTCATAGATCAACAGGGACGGAGCTGCGTGAAAAAAGTCACCCGGTCTCTTCGCTCATTTTTTCTTCATCCATCCATCCCTTCGAGTTAGCTTTTATGATGACGCCGGCTGGAAAGTTCTCTTTTGGCAAGGTCTTCCTTTTGAATATCACCATGGGTGGAAGTTTCTGGCCGTTAGCATGGCAAGCTAACGGATATTCACCGTACGGGCTCCTGTTGTATCCACAGTGCGGTTCACAGGAATATCAAAAGTCAGTGGAACCTTGTACGCGTGTCTCTTAGTAGGAGCCATTTTGTGGTCTTTACAGAAACACACAAATGAAATGAAATATCCGCGCGCTTCTTCTTCTACGGGGGCGGGTGCGGTTGCTTACAGTAGAAGAAGAAGCGCTTCCTCTTCTATGGGGGCGGTTGCTTACCGTAGAAGAAGAAGCGCTTCCTCTTCTACGGGGAAAAAAGATGGCGGCTGTTTACCGTAGTTGCGAGACCTAAACTTTATGAAAATAAATATTAATATCAATCCATATATAAGGCGCACCGGGTTATTAGCCGCACTGTCAGCTTTTGACAAAATTTGTGGTTTTTAGGTGCGGCTTATGGTGCGGAAAATACGGTACGTTATATGAGGCATAAATAACCAACTGAGAACGTGCCTGGTATGTTAACGTAACATATTATGGTAAGAGTCATTCAAATAACTATAACATATAGAACATGCTATACGTTTACCAAACAATCTGTCACTCCTAATCGCTAAATCCCATGAAATCTTATACGTCTAGTCCAGTGGTTCTTAACCTGGGTTCGATCGAACCCTAGGAGTTCGGTGAGTCGGCCTCACGGAGGTAAAGACCCATCCGACTTATCGTGTAAATAAAAACTTCTCCCTATCGGCGTATTATGGATACCCCCAAACAATGTTCCCTCTAATTTTCCATCTGATTTGCAGGTTTTTTGATTGATTGATTGAAACTTTTACTAGTAGATTGCAAAGGAAGGGAATACATTATATGAAACAGTACAGTTTACACAGTACAGTACATATTCCGTACAATTGATCACTAAACGGTAACACCCGAATAAGTTTTTCAACTTGTTTAAGTCGGGGTCCACGTTAATCAACTCATGGTAATGTGTGTAAGGTGTGTAATTTGTTGTGAGTTCATGCACTGTGTTGGTTTTGTTCTTTGAACAGGGCGATGTTCATGCACGGTTCATTTTGTGCACCAGTAAAAAAAACATTTCTTGAATTTGAAAAAAAAAACATTTTTATTTTTCACTAAATAAGGGTTTGGTGAATGCGCATACGAAACTGGTGGGGTTCGGTACCTTCAACAAGGTTAAGAACCACTAGTCTAGTCTCTTACGTGAATGAGCTAATATTTTATATATATATATTTTTTATATATATATATTTTACGGTGATGTGTTAATAATTTCACACATAAGTCGCTCCTGAGTATAAGTCGCACCCCCGGCCAAAGTATGAAAAAAACTGTGACTTATAGTCCGAAAAATACGGTATATATCGTATACAGTAATGTAACATTAAGGAGTGGGACAGGGGGTCACAAACAACACAGCAACGCTAACATAGCTACGTGAGCTACATGCTAACATTACTATTTCACATCATGCTAGGTTTGCAACACTAGCGTAGGAATCTGAGGTACGCTACATGCTAACATTACATCTTAACATCATGCTAGCTTAGCAACACTGACATAGCAATCTGTGCTACATGCTAACATTACATTTTAACATAATGCTAGGTTTGCAACACTGGCATAGCAATTGCGCTACACGCTAACATTACATCTTACAATTATTCTAGGTCAGCAACATGAGCAAAGCTATGTGAGCTACACGTTAACATTACATTTTAACATCATGCGAGGTTTGAAACACTAGCTTAGGAATCTGAGGTACGCTACATGCTAACATTACATCTTAACATCATGCTAGGTTAGCAACACTGACATAGCAATCTGCGCTACATGCTAACATTACATCTTACAATTATTCTAGGTCAGCAACACTAGCAAAGATAAGATGTTGACGTTACATTTTAACATCATGTTAGGTTTGCAACACTGACATAGCAATCTGTGCTACATGCTAACATTACGTGACATTTGTTTCATGTTTTGTGTTCATAAACATGTATTACTGTTACAACATCATTAAAAAGTCACTTCAGTCGAAAAGGAGACCTTCAGGTAGATCTTTGCAAATATCTGCAGGCTGCTGGAGCTCAGACCCTCACTCACGGCCGCATTTCACTACGATTTTGGACCATCTCACGGCAATCGAGGAGTCTGGATTCTTCGAGATGCCGGCCGAGTCCTTCCACTCTCTGCAGGACGACTGGAAGCTGGAGATCCAAGAGATGTTTGATCAGCTGAGGACCAAGGAGAAGGTAGGTGGTACAGTCCTGCCTTGAAGAATAGAATGTTGAGTGTGTCAGGTTCAAACACTGATGACATCTATTAAACAGGCAAAGAAGCAAGGAATTAAACAGAGACAGAATTCAATTTAGCTCAATTGAGGAGAAACGTCTGGGCTGTACTCTTGCACAGTCTCCCACCACGCTCTGACGAAAGATTGTACGCCTCCTCTTTTATTTGGACTTTCCCTGATTACATGGCAACAGCTGTTTCTAAAGGAAGGGGGTCATAAACAGCCGCTGCCTTTGGTCACAAAACAGTTCAAAGAAAAGGTGCCTGGAGGGGAGTCAGATCCTGCTTCCTCTCCGCTTTGTAGATCTCGGGTCAAGAAAAAATCTTCCTGTGTATTACAATACATCAAAGAAACCGACACCTTCATGTCGCTTCCCACAGTGGAGTTTTACAAGCCTTTGGATTGGTAGGATCAAAGACAGCTTTTGTCCTCTCATGGCAACACAAAGTTTTGTGATAACTTGGATACAATTATTCTGACAGAGTGCCGCCCGCATTTTGGTTTGTTTCCTCCAGGAGCTTCGTTCCTGGGAGGAGGAGCTGACCCGAGCGGCGCTGCAGCAAAAGTGCCAGGAGGAGGCGCTGCGGCAGCGTGAGCAGGAACTGGCCGAGCGGGAGATCCACATCCTCGAGCGGGAGCTGAACATCATCATCCATCAGCTGTACCGAGACAAACCTCACGTGGAACGACGTCACGGAAAGTTCCGACGCAACCGCCTCAAACGCAAGGATGGCAACAGGATCAGCCTGCCGCTAGGTACACACCCTGCACACAACTTCATGTTTATTGGTACTAAAATAACACAACTACTTGATTTTTAGCACGACAATAGCACAACTACAGTCATGGCCAAAAATATTGGCACCCCCAAATTTCTGTCAAATTGTTGGAATTACAAATGCTTTGGTGTTCACATGTTTATTTCTTTTGTTTGCATTGGAACAACACACACAAAAAAGAAGCCAAATCTGATATTATTTTACACAGAACTCCAAAAATGGACTGGACAAAATTACTGGCACCCTCAACTTAATATTTGGTAGCACAGCCTTTGGAAAAAATAACTGAAATCAATCGCTTCCTGTAACCATCAATGAGTTCCATAGATAGATAGATAGTACTTTATGGATTCCTTCAGGAGAGTTCCCTCAAGAAAATTAAAATACTTACTCTTACACCTTGCTACTGGAATTTTGGACCACTCTCCTTTTGAAAACTGCTTCAGGTCTCTCAGATTTGAAGGGTGCCTTCTCCCAACTGCTGTTTTTAGATCTCTCCACAGAGGTTCTATAGGATTTAGATCTGGACTCATTGATGGCCACTTCAGAACTCTCCAGCGCTTTGTCTTAAGCCACTTCTGTGTGCTTTTTGAAGTATGTTTTGGGTCGTTGTCCTGCTGGAAGACCAAAGGCCTCTGATGGAGACCCGGCTTTCTGACACTGGGCCCTACATTATGCCCCAAAATTCTTTGGTAGTCCTCAGGTTTCATGATGCCATGCACACAGTCAAGGCATCCGGTACCAGAAGCCAGGGCCGGCCCGTGGCATAGGCCGTATAGGCAAATGCTAAGGGTGCCGTCCATCAGGGGGCGCCACGCCAGTGCCACAAATGTTGGAGAAAAAAATAAATAAATAAATAAAAGTTGGTACTATTATTTCTAAATACAAAAAATAATCCCACGTTAATTAAAATGCAAAGTAAAGCCTATTTAATAGAAATATTATTTGTTACAACATTACGCCCCCCTCCCCCCCCGCACAGTGCGCCCCCTCCCTTCCCGTATCATGACTGTTTATGGACGTCACTGCATCAAAAAATCAACACAAGATGTCAAAACGGCCAAAACTGTCAGGTGCCCAGGGAAGAAAAAATAGAAAAGAAGAGGAGGAGAAACGAGAAAAAGACAAAGGTAGCAGGGAGGTAACGTTAGCCTACATGAAATTATTTGTCTGTTACAGAATGTGATAGTAACCTGGCTTTTTAGCATTAAGCTAATGTTACATGATTCGGCAATTGCTAATCAATAAATAGCTAGTAATGTTTAACGTCGGGTTAATATTGTGGAGGGGGCTAAATTGTTATGGAAAATAATAATGTAACGTTAGGTAATTACAGTACTCCCACCTTACATTCCTCAGGGACATTTGTATTAGATCTTTTAAGCAGGTGTTTTCTGTTTACATTGTTATTGCCTTCTGGTTAGCTAATGTTTGCCCTGCAGGTAATAGTCACTTTTCCACCCCTTTATATATTAGGTATAGTTGTAAGCCTAGTTGTTAAAGTGCACATCATTAATGTTAATTAAGCAATATCACATGAGAGGGAATGAGGTTTTTTTATTTGAGCACTGCTGTGATTCGGTTAAAGATAATCATAACATAACATTCTCATATAACATGTTAATTTGCTTTCTTTAAGTAAAAAAAAAAGGTCAAAGACAAAGCTATTCGGTTTCTTGTGAGTATATACACTTCACTGCCAATGTGGGGGGGCGCCACCTAAAATCTTGCCTAGGGCGCCAGATTGGTTAGGGCCAGGCCTGCCAGAAGCACCAAAACAACCCCAAAAGATGAGTGAACCTCCACCATGTTTGACTGTAGGGATGGTGTTCTTTTCTTTGAAGGCCTCATTTTGTTTTCTGTAAACAGTGTGATGATGTGCTTTACCAAAAAAATCTCCACTTTAGTCTCATCTGTCCACAGGACGTTCTCCCAGAAGCATTTTGGCTTCCTCTGGTAAGTTTTTGCAAAGTCCAGTCTGGCTTTTTTATGTCTCTGTGTCAGCAGCAGGGTTCTCCTGGGTCTCCTACCGTAGCCTACATAGAGATGGCAACGGATAGTGCGAGCTGACACTGTTGTACCCTGTGTCTGTGTCATGTTCAAACACCGAACTATCTATTACACAAGACAAGAAGCAAGGAATCACGCAGAGACAGAGTCCAATTTAGCTCATGAGGAGAAACGTCTGGGGCTGCACGCTCAGTTACAGTCTCCCACCACGCTCTGAGGGGCAGTCCCACGTGCTCTTCTATTTATTCGGGAGTTTCCTAGTTAACATCACTGAGGCTGCCTCTAAAGGGAGTGGTCACACATATTATGCAGGCAGCCTAAGTATCACAAAACATGATTACTCAGAATGCAAATGTGCTTGAGCTCGAGATTTCGCCCTGGCTCTGCTTTGTCTGCGTGTTGTCGTCTTATCTTCGTTGAGGTACTTGAAGTCCGTAGTGGGCTGGAAGACAGAAACTGCTGCTGCGAGACAACTTGCAGTGGAAGATAAGTTGTGTGCCTTTGCACAGATAGAACAGTACAACTTGACCACAATAGATAATAACTATAGCAACGGCCTTTAATCATAAGAGTTGTGTGATAACTTATACATAATTATTCTAACAGTCTGCAGGTCAGCTTGAATTTGTTTGGAAGTGGATCGAGGTTCTTTACCCACAGTTCTAACAATCCTTCGTTGCAGTCTTTCATCAATTTTTCTCCTCCGTCCACGTCCAGGGAGGTTAGCTACAGTGCCACAGGCTTTAAACCTCTTGATGACATTGCGTAGAAACAGTAACAAGACACAGGAACATTTAGATCTCCGGAGATGGACTTGTAGCCTTGAGATTGTCCATGCTTTTCCACAATCTTCCGAGAGTTCTTTGCCCTTCTTTCTTTTCGCCACGCTCAGTGTGGTACACACAACACAAAGGTGGAGTCAGCTTTTCTCCATTTTAACTGGCTGCAAGTGTGATTTCTATATTGCCAGCACTTGTTACTTGTTACAGGTGAGTTTGATTACAAATTAAAGGAGCATCACATGCTTAGAATACAACTATTTCTTACAATTTTGAAAAGGTGCCAATAATTTTGTCCAGTCCATTTTTGGAGTTCTGTGCAAAATAATATCAGATTTGGGGTTTTTTTTTGTGTGTTGTTCCAATGCAAACAAAATAAATAAATAATGTGAATATCAAAGCATTTGTAATTTCAACAATTTTCTGGGAGAAGTGGTGCATTATCTGACAGAAATGCAGGGGTGCCAATATTTTTGGCCATGACTGTATTTAGATATATAATATTATTTTCATATATTATATATATGGGTTATACTTGTATAGTGCTTTTCTACCTTTAATGTACTCAAAGCGATTTGACACTATTTCCACATTCACCCATTCACACACTGATGGCGGGAGCTGCCATGCGAGGCCCTAACCACGACCCATCAGGAGCAAGGGTGAAGTGTCTTGCTCAAGGACACAACGGATGTGACTAGGATGGAAGGTGGGGATTGAACCAGGAACCCTCAGGTTGCTGGCAGGGCCACTCTCCCAACCGCGCCACGCCGTCCCCAATATAATAACATACTATAATATTATATATATATTATTATAGAATATTTTGAAGGTGTGGCAGAACGTATCTTGTTGTGGCTGCGCGTTAACTACACGTTTATTTCTACAAAAATAAAACAACTGCATGTTTATTAATGTTGATAGTAACACAAATGCATGTTCACTAATACAAAAATAACACAACTGCATGTTTATTATTATTGAAATGACACAACTGCATGTTTATTCATACAAAAATAACAACCGGATGTTTAGTAGCACAAGAATAACAACTACCGTATTTTTCGGAGTATAAGTCGCTCCGGAGTATAAGTCGCACCGGCTGAAAATGCATAATAAAGAAGAAGAAAAAACATATATAAGTCGCACTGGAGTATAAGTCGCATTTTTTGGGGAAATTTATTTGATAAAACCCAACATCAAGAATAGACATTTGAAAGGCAATTTAAAATAAATAAAGAATAGTGAACAACAGGCTGAATAAGTGTACGTTATATGACGCATAAATAACCAACTGAGAACGTGCCTGGTATGTTAACGTAACATATTATGGTAAGAGTCATTCTAATAACTATAACATATAGAACATGCTATACGTTTACCAAACAATCTGTCACTCCTAATCGCTAAATCCCATGAAATCTTATACGTCTAGTCTCTTACGTGAATGAGCTACATAATATTATTTGATATTTTACGCTAATGTGTAAAATTTCACACATAAGTCGCTCCTGAGTATAAGTCGCACCCCCGGCCAAACTATGAAAAAAACTGCGACTTATAGTCCGAAAAATACGATACATGTTTATTATACACCAATGGGACGGCGTGGCCTGGTTGGTAGAGCGGCAGTGCCAAAAACCTGAGGGTTCCTGGTTTGATCCCGAGCTTCCGGCATCCAAGCCACAAGCAAGACACTTCACCCTCGCTCCTGATTGGTCGTGGTGAGGGCCTTGCATGGCAGCTCCCGCCATCAGTGTGTGAATGGGTGAATGTGGAAATAGTGTCAAAGCGCTTTGAGTACCTTGAAGGTAGAAAAGCGCTATATAAGTATAATCCACTTACCAATTACAAATAACTTAACTACCTCTTTATTAGTACAAAATAACAACAGTAAGTTTAACACAAACATGTTTTATTACAAACTCCATCATGCTATAGATAACATGCTTTATTAGCCCCGCCTACAAACTCCACCATGCTATAGATAACATGCTTTATTAGCCCCGCCTACAAACTCCCATCATGCTATAGATAACATGCTTTATTAGCCCCGCCTCCAAATTCAATTATGCTGAAGCTAACATGTTTCATTAGCGTACGCCTACACACTCCATCATGCTTAGTCTAACATGTTTCATTTGTATTTTTGTAGATTTCCAGCACAAGATAACTGTGCAGGCGTCGCCATCACATGACCGTCGCAGGAGTTTGCTCAGCAGCGGTTCCAGCCCTCCCACCAGCCCACCGCTGCTCCCTCGCCTCAGGGCCATTCAGCGTACGCTTAGCCCCGCCTCTATGACAGAGAATGCACCTGTCAATCATTTCTTTAAAATCATGTTGTTGTTGTTATTTTCCAGTCATGCCGAGAGAGGGCTGTGGCGGGTGGGGCCAGGACGTCTTTCTGCGGGACGAGGAGGAGGGGGACAGGAAGGGTTCCAGGAAGAAGGGACGATCCCGAGGGTGCGGGCCGCCACGGGAGCACAGCGCCGACGCCAGGTAAAAAAAAAGGCGGATCTATATTGATGTCAAAATGTTATCTTTTCTCTCAATTGATGATAAAGTGACTGTTGGTAGCGTAAGGCCTGCCCCCGAGGGGAGTAGACAACGCTCCTGCAGCGCCCCCAACCTCCGCCGGTCCCCAAGACACAGTCCAGCGGTGCCCGGAGTGCCCAGCCTGCTGGAGATCGGTAAGAAGTTTGTGCTCGTTCTCTAAAAAAAGAAGGAATAACTCCCAAAAACACAGTAAAAAAATAAGGCAGATCATAATTAGAGATGTCCGATAATATCGGCCTGCCGATATTATCAGCCGATAAATGCTTTAAAATGAAATATCGGAAATTATCGGTATCGTTTTTTTTATTATCGGTATCGTTTTTTGTTTTTTTGTTTTTTTTAATTAAATCAACATAAAAAACACAAGATACACTTACAATTAGTGCACCAACCCAAAAAACCTCCCTCCCCCATTTAAATTCACACAAAAGGGTTGTTTCTTTCTGTTATTAATATTCTGCATATTCAATATATATCAATACAGTCTGCAAGGGATACAGTCCGTAAGCACACATGATTGTGCGTGCTGCTGGTCCACTAATAGTACTAACCTTTAACAGTTAATTTGACTCATTTTCATTAATTACTAGTTTCTATGTAACTGTTTTTATATTGTTTTACTTTCTTTTTTATTCAAGAAAATGTTTTTAATTTATTTATCTTATTTTTATTTTATTTTTATTTTTTAAAGGACCTTATCTTCACCATACCTGGTTGTCCAAATTAGGCATAATAATGTGTTAATTTCACGACTGTATATATCAGTATCAGTAATTAAGAGTTGGACAATATCGGATATCGGCAAAAAGCCATTATCAGACATCCCTAATCATAATTATAAGTAAGTAATACCTTGATTATATTACAATAGAGGAAAATAATACTGCTGTTAAGTTTGACATACTGTATAATGAGGAAAAAAATACATAAACATTGGCAATAAGTACAGCATACACTGTTAATAATAATAATACCTTACTAAATAATACATACATGAATGAAGTCAGGATGTGAAGTGAATTATATTTATATAGCGCTTTTCTCTAGTGACTCAAAGTGCTTTTACATAGTGAAACCCAATATCTAAGTAACATTTAAAACCAGTGTGGGTGGCACCGGGAGCAGGTGGGTAAAGTGCCTTGCCCAAGGACACAACGGCAGTGACTAGGATGGCGGAAGCTGGGATCGGACCTGGAACCCTCAAGTTGCTGGCACGGCCGCTCCACCTACCGAGCTATGCCGCCCCTGTCAATCGTATGAATGAATCAATCAAGTCCGGATAAGTGCTATCAGATAATGCCCATCCTTCCATCCGTTTTTTCTACTGCTTCAATCAATCAGTCAATGTTTACTTATATAGCCCTAAATCACGAGTGTCTCAAAGGGCTGCACAAGCCACAACGACATCCTCGGCTCAGATCCCACATCAGGGCAAGAAAAAAACTCAACCCAATGGGATGACAATGAGAAACCTTGTAGGGGACCGCAGATGTGGGGAACGATAACTTAAAAATAAAGACCACTTCAGATTGTTTTCTTTGTTTAAAAATAGAACAAGCACATTCTGGAAATGTACAAATCATAATGTTGTTGGTTTTTTTTTTTTACACTTACATGTTGCGGTTAGAGATGTCCGATAAATGCTTTAAAATGTAATATCGGAAATTATCGGTATCGGTTTCAAAATTATCGGTATCTGTTTCAAAAAGTAAAATGTATGACTTTTTAAAACGCCGCTGTGTACACTGATGTAGGGAGAAGTAGAGAGCGCCAATAAACCTTGAAGGCACTGCCTTTGCGTGCCGGCCCAATCATATAATATCTACGGCTTTTCACACACACAAGTGAATGCAAGGCATACTTGGTCAACAGCCATACAGGTCACACTGAGGGTGGCCGTATAAACAACTTTAACACTGTTACAAATATGCGCCACACTGTGAACCCACACCAAACAAGAATGACAAACACATTTCGGGAGAACATCCGTACCGTAACACAACATAAACACAACAGAAGAAATACCCAGAACCCCATGCAGGACTAACTCTTCCGGGATGCTACAATATACACCCCCGCTAACCCCCACCTCAACCCCGCCCACCTCAACCTCCTCATGCTCTCTCAGGGAGAGCATGTCCCAAATTCCAAGCTGCTGTTTTGAGGCATGTTAAAAAAAAATAATGCACTTTGTGACTTCAATAATAAATATGGCAGTGCCATGTTGGCATTTTTTTTCCCCCATAACTTGAGTTGATTTAATTGGGAAAACCTTTTTACATTGTTTAATGCATCCAGCGGGGCATCATAGCAAAATTAGGCACAATAATGTGTTAATTCCACGACTGTATGTATCGGTATCGGTTGATATCGGGATCGGTAATTAAGAGTTGGACAATATCGGCAAAAAAGCCATTATCGGACATCTCTAGTTGCGGTTAATAGAATTCTATCTTTATTTGTCGTTATTTATACTTTCTGAATAAATGATGTGATAATGTTCATCAGTCAACTCATTGGTGTTAATTTACAATCTATCAAGATTTAAAAAATAATATCAAAATCAAATTACAGGATGTTGTTTATGTACTTTGCTCATTTTCCTCGACTGGTGCACTAACATCATGTCGTTTATATTTTGTACATATGTAGCATCATCTACAAAGATAGAAATAATTGCTATTGTGACATCTGGTGGACACATTTAGAACAGCAGTTTCTTTCATTCCAAAATTTTGGCTCATTTTTATACTCAGCAAACTCATCCCGCGGGCCGGATAAAACCTGTTTGACACCCCTGTATTACAGTGTCATGCAACTACCGGTATGTTAGGTTGTGCTATGTTATGTTGTGCTATGTTAGGTTGTGCTATGTTATGTTGTGCTATGTTAGGTTGTGCTATGTTATGTTGTGCTATGTTAGGTTGTGCTATGTTATGTTGTGCTATGATCTGCTCTGCTATGCTAAACAATGAAACAATCTGTGTGTTGTGGTAGAAAATGAAGACTGCTGCTTCATCAGCGGGTCGGGGACAGGACCAGTTCAGTCTTACCTCTGCCTCCCCGTCCAAAAAGAGGGCGACGGAGACGAGCGCAGCCTGGGAGGTCCGCCTCCCGGAGCCGGACGGAAGAGTCCGGGTGGGGCGCGGCGCTCTGAGCTGGTGCTGCTGGGCTGCGGCGCCCTGCTGGCGGCGGTGGGCCTGGGCTACAACGTGCTGACCTGGGCTCAGCCGGAGGAGAGCGTCAAATCCAGGTGGGACGCCTTCTTCCAGACACACAGACTCTTCCGGCGGGAAAGCCCGCTGAAAACCGCCCCCGAGCGAGGCCTCCCGTCGTCGTCCTCCTCGCTGCTGTCCATATCCGACTGCAACTCCACGCGCTCCCTGCTGCGCTCCGACAGCGAGGAGCTCCTGGCGGCGCAGCCCCCGCGTTACCACGACAAGCCCACCCCCGTCAACCCGCTGGTCAACACCCACCTGGAGAGCTTCAAGCGCAACCCCCGGCAGTCCCTCACGCCCACGCACGTGCCCTGCCCTCCCAGCTACATGCGGAGCTTGCGGCGGACGCCTTCGGACGGCGCCATCAAGAAGAGCTGCCCTCAGAACAATCTAGAACCTTTGCCGGAAAAAAGTATTTTACAGAACCCAGGTAAGGTCAACACTTGTTTGTGCGCACGTCTTACGCCAGGGGTGTCCAAACTTTCTCCACCGAGGGCCGCACACTGAAAAATCAAAGCAAGCGGGGGCCATTTTGATATTTTTTATTTTAAAAACCAATACAATAAATGTAAAAAAAAATATATACATTTAGGCCGCCACTCAGGCAAAGAGTTTTGGTCAAAAAAATATAAAAAATGTGTCATTATTTATTTTTATTATTATTATTCAAAGTTTAAATCTCTAGATCAACATTAGGTCTATCTGTCAAAAAAAACGTTTTTAAACATTTTAAGTTGTATGCCCTTTTTGTCAAAGAAAACCCAGGTTTTTTATGGAAAAAAAACCCCACCAAATATGCAATATTTTCCCCCAATTAAATTTTAAAGTAGAATATTTGAGATTATAAAATAATTGGAGCCTTTAAAAAGGTCAATAACTCATAACAACATTTACATTTTTTGAGCAATGACACACGCAAAAAAAAATCCCACTAAAATTATTAGTCATTATTATCCAAAAGGGTCCTACTCATTAAAGTGTTAAAAAAAAAAAAAAATTTTTTTTTTTTACTGATTACTTTTAGCACAATAATCTCAAGATCCGCTTCAGATCTGTCCGTCAATTCTAAGTTTTATTGTTGTTTATGTTTTTTGTTTGTTCGTTTTAGGCCCTTCTTTTAAAAAACAACAGCTCAGTTTTTTATATGGCAAACACAAAATATGCAACATTTTCCCCAAAGAATATCTCAAAGTGGAATATTTAATGTGACGTAATTGGAGCCTTGAATAGGTCAATAATTCATAATGACATTGATTTTGATTAAATATTATTTTTTAAAGAAAGAAACAGCCTACATGGCAGCTTGGTGTTATTAGAGTAAACATTGCAACATTTTCTTGTTACATTTCACCTGTTTGCACTTTTATACCACGTTTGTTTGGGGGTTTTTTATCATATTTTTAGAATGTGTCGTGGGGCCGTTAAAAAATGACCTGCGGGCCGCAAATGGCCCCCGGGCCGCACTTTGGACACCACTGTCTTACGCTCTACGCCAGACCTGGGCAAATTAAGGCCCGTCGTACATTCCCAAAAAATGTTTTTAGATCTTTAAAGATCCAAACTATAGCCGCCATTATGATGTGCAGTATATCAGATTGTAGGTGGGGGGTTTTAACCTTCGCGTTCATATTTTGTTGTGTTTCGCTTGATTGTAAAATATGTGGATTGAGAGGGGGTGTGACGTTCATATGTTGTCAATATTCAGTGTTTTATCCTTCATAGTTAATATTGTAAATCCCACATTCTTTATTTTCATGTACATTCTGGGTGTCTCATTTAGTTAAAAAAATTTAAAATTCCATTCTGTTTTTGTAAGGCGGTCTGTCATAACGTTTTAGCATTCAGACATTATTGTGAGGTTTTGTATTAGTGTTCCTAAAAGTAGATATAACGGCCCCCAGACACATTTTTTTCTCTAAATTTGGCTAATTGCCCTGACCTGCACTACGCTAACTTTGTTAGCATATTAGCATTGCCTTTTTCAGCGAAACGTAAACATATTGAACACAACACGATTGTATTTGTAATCATCCATCCATCCATTTTCTACCGCTTGTCCCTTTCGGGGTCACAGGGGGGGGGGGTTCTGGAGCCTATCTCAGCAATTACTGTATTTTCCGGACCATAGGGCGCACCGGATTATAAGGCGCATTAAAGGGGTCATTGTCAGGTTCAAACACTGATGACATCTTATTACCTATCACCTACTCAGTGGACTAGTGGTTAGAGAGTCCGTCCTGAGATCGGTAGGTTGTGGGTTCAAACCCCGCCCGAGTCATACCAAAGACTATAAAAATGGGACCCATTACCTCCCTGCTTGGCACTCAGCATCAAGGGTTGGAATTGGGGGTTAAATCACCAAAAATGATTCCCGGGCGCGGCCACCGCTGCTGCTCACTGCTCCCCTCACCTCCCAGGGTGTGATCAAGGGTGATGGGTCAAATGCAGGGAATAAGTTCGCCACAATGTGACAATCATTGGTACTTCAACTTTAACTTTATTAAACAGACGAGAAGCAAGGAATTAAACAGAGACAGGATTCAATTTATGGGCGGTATAGCTCGGTTGGTAGAGCGGCCGTACCAGCAACTTGAGGGTTGCAGGTTCGATCCCTGCTTCCGCCATTCTAGTCACTGCCGTTGTGTCCTTGGGCAAGACACTTTACCCACATGCTCCCAGTGCCACCCACACTGGTTTAAATGTAACTTAGATATTGGGTTTCACAATGTAAAGCGCTTTGAGTCACTTGAGAAAAAGCGCTATATAAATGTAATTCACTTCACTTCACAATTTAGCTCGATGAGGAAAATGCAGAGAATAAGTTCGCCACCATGTGACAATCATTGGTACTTCAACTTTAACTTTATTAAACAGACAAGAAGCAAGGAGTTAAACAGAGACAGGGTTCAATTTAGCTCGATGAGGAGAAACGCGTAGACCTGTACCCTTGCACAGCGTCGTCCAACGCTCTGACGAAAGGTTGCACGCCTCCTCTTTTATTTGGACTTTCCCTGATTACATGGCAACAGCCGTTTCTAGAGGAAGGGGGGTCGTAAACAGCCGTCGCCTTTGGTTACAAAACAGTTCAAAGAAAAGGTGCCTGGAGGGGGGTCAGGTCCTGCTTCCTCTCCGCTTTGTAGCTCTCGGGTCAAGACAAAGTCTTCCTGTGGATTACAGTAGATCAAAGAAACCGACGCCTTCATGTCGCTTCCCATCCTACACGGTGGAGTTTTGCAAGCCTTTTGATTGGTAAGATCAAAGACAGCTTTTGTCTGCTCGCCGGCAACTCATGGCAACACTTCGATACAATTATTCTAATAGTCATATTATGATTTTTTTGTCTATATTTAAAAGACTTCATTGTGGTCTACATAACATGTAATGGTGGTTCTTTGGTCAAAATGTGGCACAGATTATGTTTTACAGAACATCTTCAAGGTGCCATCATGCGGTCCTTACACCCACACCATAGTAATACTTGTATCTCTGACTACGCTAGCCGTAATGGGCCCACCATCCATCAAGCGGTGCGGCTTCAAAGTCGTACTAAAACATTCGGACAGATTTTTGAGCGCCGTGTGTAATGTTCTTTATTTTCAATGGAACATTTAAAGTTGTGGTGTTGTTTACTGGCGTCGTATTGCAGTCTACACTTATCCCTTATGTGTGACTGCCATCTACTGGTCACACTTATCGTTTAAAATTGCTTCAAGGTCGGCAAGCACAACCAGAATTATTCCGTACATTAGGCACACTGTCGATTTTTGAGAAAATGAAAGGATTTTAAGTGCGCTTTATAGTACGGTAGTTTGTGTGAGTAATCGGATAAAACACACTTTATAGCCTAAATGCACATTTTAGGCGGACAGCAACACTTTTTTTTTGCTTGCCATAACAGTCATTATTTTTTAAATACCGTATTTTTCGGACTATAAGTCGCAATTTTTTTCATAGTTTGGGGGGGTGCGACTTATACTCGGGAGCGACTTATTTGTGAAATTATTAACACATTAGCGTAAAATATCAAATAATATTATTTAGCTCATTCACGTAAGAGACTAGACGTATAAGATTTCATGGGATTTAGCGATTAGGAGTGACAGATTGTTTGGTAAACGTATAGCATGTTCTATATGTTATAGTTATTTGAATGACTCTTACCATAATATGTTACGTTAACATACCAGGCACGTTCTCAGTTGGTTATTTATGCCTCATATAACGTACACTTATTCAGCCTGTTGTTCGCTATTCTTTATTTATTTTAAATTGCCTTTCAAATGTCTATTCTTGGTGTTGGCTTTTATCAAATACATTTCCCCCAAAAATGCGACTTATACTCCAGTGTGACTTATATATGTTTGTTTCCTTCTTTATTATGCATTTTCGGCCGGTGCGACTTATACTCCGGAGCGACTTATACTCCGAAAAATACGGTAGTAGTACATCATCAACATTGCACTTTTAACATGTGTGCATTTATATAAAAAATAGTGACTATTGCAGCGGCCATGCAGAAACTGTCTGCGTATTTAAAGTCCCAAATACTCCACGTCGTCTGAATTTTATAAATGTGTTAGTTACATCGAGTTATTTGAAGCAACCGAATATAAATCAAACCTTTTTGTAATCAAATTACAATGATATTAGCATTATCTTTTATAGTGAAACATCAATACTAGAAATGTCCAAGAATATCGGACTGCCGATATTATCGGCCGATAAATGTTTTAATCCAACTTTTTTTATTGGCATTTTCAAATACAGAAAAAAGTGCACGTCGAAACAGTACAATTTTAAAGTCAGAAAATTCTTCACACCCTTCCCCTTAAAACCCAAATCCCCACCCACCCTCCCACCCCACTCAGGTCACACCAACAAGGGACATATGGCACAATCATATAACAAGTAAGACGACAAAGACAGACATCCTCACATACACACACACATACGAGGCCAGAGACAGACAAACAGGCTGAAAGGAGAGAAAGGGAGAAAATAAAATTAAAATAAAATAAAATACAATTAAATTAAAATAATAATAATAAATAAAAGGGAGATTATTCCTCATCTGCGTCTGGGGATAAATCAAGAGAGTTGACATACAGCAAGAAAGGACTCCATGAGCTTTCAAACTCTTGAGCCGAGCCTTTTAGCGAAAACCTAAGTTTTTCTAGTTTTAGATTGTAGAGAACTGCCGATAAATGTTTTAAAATGTAATATCGGAAATGATCGGTATCTGTTTCAAAAAGTAAAATGTATGACTTTTTAAAACGCCGCTGTGTACACGGACGTAGGGAGAAGTACAGAGCGCCAATAAACCTTAAAGGCACTGCTTTTGCGTGCCGGCCCAGTCACATAATATCTACGGCTTTTCACACACACACAAGTGAATGCAAGGCATACTTGGTCAACAGCCATACAGGTCACACTGAGGGTGGCCGTATAAACAACTTTAACACTGTTACAAATATGCGCCACACTGTGAACCCACACCAAACAAGAATGACAAACACATTTGGGGAGAACATCCGAACCGTAATACAACATAAACACAACAGAACAAATACCCAGAACCCCTTGCAGCGCTAACTCTTAACGGGACGCTACAATATACAACCCCCTGCTACCCCCCCAAGCTCAACCCCGCCCACTTCAACCTCCTCATGCTCTCTCAGGGAGAGCATGTCCCAAATTCCAAGCTGTTGTGACTTCAATAATAAATATGGCAGTGCCATGTTGGCATTTTTTTTCCATTACATGAGTTGATTTATTTTAGAAAACCTTGTGACATTGTTTAATGCATCCAGCGGGGCATCACAACAAAATTAGGCATAATAATGTGTTAATTCCACGACTGTATATGTCAGTATCGGTTGATATCGGAATCGGTAATTAAAAGTTGGACAATATCGCCAAAAAAGCCATTATCGGACATCTCTAGTCTTCAGTGTTTGTTTTTCTGCTGCAATTGAGAAAAGTAAACAACAAATGAAAAATGGGGAAGCTTTAGCGATTTATATCGCAGACATTTGTCTTGCTTAGTTGGACAGAACTGTCAGGGAAAAAGCGATACATGTTTAGGCTAAAGTGTTCTTTTCTTTTTTTGTTTCGATTACCAACAGGAGGTTTTCGTGCGTTCCCTGAAGTCCCACGCCTCCCTGATCCAAACCTGGTCTTCCCTCCAACCCCCCGTCGCCGCTGCGCCCCCGAGCGCCCCAAGACCTTAGACTTCCTGTCGCGGCCCCGGCCCTCGGCGCGGCCTCGCGTCGGCCGGGGCAACGGACACAACAACCTGGGCAGCGGCGAGTCTCCCGCCCACACCTCCAGCACGGACACGCCCCCGACAGTGGAATTCGCCGGGGACCCCGCGGGGCTGCGCACCCCCATGGAGGCCCCCGTGCCGTACTCGCCCCGCAGGAAGCAAAACCTGCTGGACGAGCGGGACGAGGGCCAGTGGCGGGACGGGACGACGGCGCTGTGCCGACCCAAAGACTCGCCGTGCCGCTACAAGGCGGGATTCTGGTCCTGACTGTCACCCACGAGAGGCTGAGGAAGCGTCATGAATGTACACGCCATCTTTGATGGCTTGATGTTGGATGCACTCCTCTTTTTATTAGGAACACTTCACCACTTAAAGCAGCTTGTTTGCATCCAAATAAACCAAAATAAGGCAAATAATCATATTTATTTGGGGTCTAAGATTGATTTTTGGATTTTTTTTGTTTACAGACACTTTATATGTGGCTTTTCTTTATTTTATTTTATTTTATTTTATTTTTTTATTGACATCCAGCATCAGACATTCCTATCCATTACATCATATTCACATAAATCTTATTGTTGTCTGCCCTAAATGTCAAAATATTTTTTGTTTATATCCCAAAAATACACCCCCCACCACCAAACAAAATAAAAAAGGAAACAGCAAAAAAAAACAGTGGTATCTACAAATACATCAATTAAATAAACAAGAAAATAACTAATAATACATTAATAATAATAATAATAATCAAAAATGTAATAAAAAAATATGAACAGATATATATACATATACATACACACACACACATACACATAAATATATATATATATATATATATATATTAGGGATGTCCGATAATGGCTTTTTGCCGATATTCCGATATTGTCCAACTCTTTAATTACCGATACCGATATCAACCGATATATGCAGTCGTGGAATTAACACATTATTATGCCTAATTTGGACAACCAGGTATGGTGAAGATAAGGTACTTTTTTAAAAAATTAATAAAATAAGATAAATAAATTAAAAACATTTTCTTGAATAAAAAAGAATGTAAAACAATATAAAAACAGTTACATAGAAACTAGTAATGAATGAAAATGAGTCAAATTAACTGTTAAAGGTTAGTACTATTAGTGGACCAGCAGCACGCACAATCATGTGCGCTTACGGACTGTATCCCTTGCAGACTGTATTGATATATATTGATATATAATGTAGGAACCAGAATATTAATAGCAGAAAGAAACAACCCTTTTGTGTGAATGAATGTGAATGGGGGATGGAGGTTTTTTGGGTTGGTGCACTAATTGTAAGTATATCTTGTGTTTTTTTATGTTGATTTAATTAAAAAAAACGATACCGATCATTTCCGATATTACATTTTAACACATTTATCGGCCGATAATATCGGACATCTCTATTATATATATATATATACATATACACATATACATACATTATATGTGGCTTTTCAGTCTCCTTATTGTCATTATTTTTTTGTTTCTAAGCATTGTTTATTTAATGATTTTTTTTTCCAACAATAGTTTCTTCCCCAGGTTATATTTTTACTGGATTCACAAGACAAATTCATGAATTTAGGCTTGTTGGGAATCACTTTACTACATTTGGGGCTCACTTATAACTGAAAGTGATACATGCATTTCCTTCTTTTTTTTTCTCCACACAAGATCAATAATATACTATGCAATTTTAAAATCATATTGTCAAATGGCCACATTGAGCAGAGAGAATAACTAAAACAAATATGTATAACACCGTAAAACATCTTTACAATAAAGAATAATATAACTGATCCTTATAATAGGAAAATACACTTGAAGTGCCATCCCATTCCTAACCCATAGGGTTCAATATGATGTGGGTCCACCTTTTGCAGCTATTACAGCTTCAACTCTTCTGGGAAGGCTGTCCACAAGGTTGCGGAGTGTGTTTTATAGGAATTTTCCACCATTCTTCCAAAAGCGCATTGGTCTGATTTTGGTGGAGAAGGCCTGGCTCTCAGTCTCCATTCTAATTCATCCCAAAGGTGTTTCTGTCGGGTTCAGGTCAGGACTCTGTGCAGGCCAGTCAAGTTCATCCGCACCAGGCTCTGTCGTCCATGTCTTTATGGACCTTGCTTTGTGCACTGGTGCACAGTCATGTTGGAAGAGGGAGGGGCCCGCTCCAAACTGTTCCCACAAGGTTGGAAGCATGGAATTGTTCAAAATGTTTTGGTATCCTGGAGCATTCAAAGTTCCTTTCACTGGAACTAAGGGGCTAAGCCCAACTCATTGAAAAACAAACCCACACCATAATTCCTCCTCCAGCAAATTTCACACTCGGCACAATGCAGTCCGAAATGTACCGTTCTCCTGGCAACCGCCAAACCCAGACTCGTCCATCAGATTGCCAGATGGAAAAGCGTGACTCATCACTCCAGAGAAGGCGTCTCCACTGCTCTAGAGTCCAGTGGCGACGTACTTTACACCACTGCATCCCACACTTTGCATCGGACTTGGTTATGTATGGCTTAGATGCATCCGCTCGGCCATGGAAACCCATTCTAATCATTTGGATGGGTGGCCAAATACTTTTGGCAATATAGTGTATGTCCTGTAGCTCTGAATTCCATTTTTTTCAACTCGACAAGCTAGCAAATATGCCAACTTCCTTTAGCCTATACCTCCGATATGTTAACTTCCCTGGCAAATTAGCATTGCGTTTGTTTATTTCTTGGCAAACAGAACACAAACGATGTGATATAAGATTGTATTCATGCACATTTACTAATAAACACATCGGCTTGTTTAATGTTGGTGGGGAAATGCATATTTCCTATAGCCCTGATCTCATTAGCTTAGCTACTGTGCTAACGTCTCGCATATTAGCATTACGTGGGTTTTTCTGCATTCCTCAGCAAATAAAACAGGCGAGATAAGATCCTATTCATGCAAATTTACAGGTAAATACGTCTGCTTTGTTTATGTCGGGCGGGTGAGTATATTTATTTCAGACCTGAACTACTAATCCTAGCTAATATGCTAACTTCCTTAGCATATTAGCATTACGTGTGTTTTTCTGCATTCCTCAGCAAATAAAACTGGCGAAATAAGATCCTATTCATGCAAATTTACAGGTAAATACGTCTGCTTTGTTTATGTCGGGCGGGTGAGTATATTTATTTCAGACCTGAACTACTAATCCTAGCTAATATGCTAACTTCCTTAGCATATTAGCATTATGTGTGTTTTTTTGCATTCCTCTGCAAATAAAACATTTGAGGTAAGATCCTATTCATCCAAATTTACAGGTAAATACGTCTGCTTTGTTTACGTCGGGCGGGTGAGTATATTTATTTCAGACCTGAACTACTAAACCGAGCTAATATGCTAACTTCCTTATCATATTAGCATTACGTGTGTTTTTCTGCATTCCTCAGCAAATAAAACAGGTGAGATAAGATCCTATTCATGCAAATTTACAGGTAAATACGTCTGCTTTGTTTACGTCGGGCGGGTGAGTATATTTATTTCAGACCTGAACTACTAATCCTAGCTAATATGCTAACTTCCTTAGCATATTAGCATTACGTGTGTTTTTCTACATTCCTCGGTAAATAAAACATTTGAGATAAGATCCTATTCATGCACATTTACAGGTAAATACGTCTGCTTTGTTTATGTCGGGCGGGTGAGTATATTTATTTCAGACCGGAACTACTAATCCTAGCTAATATGCTAACTTCATTAGCATATTAGCATTACGTGTGTGTTTTTCTACATTCCTCGGTAAATAAAACATTTGAGATAAGATCCTATTCATACACATTTACAGGTAAATACGTCTGCTTTGTTTATGTCGGGTGGGTGAGTATATTTCTTACAGACCTCAACTACTAAACCGAGCTAATATGCTAACTTCCTTAGCATAAATATGCTACTTTGTTTAACATACGACGCTCTTTTGCTCCAAAAGTCTTATCTGAAAGTGTACAAAAACATATGAGCTCTCAGATAAGCTAGTATTGGCATTGGGCGCACTGGCGCGCGCCACTCCGGCTGCAGCAGGCGGCTGCATTCAATCGGCTCAATCAGCAATCTACACACCTGTCGCCGATGAGCTCCCTGGCCGTCTTAAGCCAGTGCAAACCTGCGTTCCGGGCCAGAACGTAGTTTCCTGTTTCGTACAGTAAGCCAACTCGTATCAAGCTCTATGCTTGATACGAAAAATTGGATATGAGAGCCAGCATGGACGAATAGAACAGACAAGCTATTGTAATGTCTGCTCGCGGAAAAACAAAAATCCTCATCTACGATTTGACTCCCTCGAATGGCCTTGACGCTGCAACAACAGGAGCAGGCTGTTGCAGAACGGCCCCAAGCCTATGGACACTACATCAACACACCCAAGACAATGGGCACATACACACACACACACACACACACACACCCCACGCCTTCACCACCGCTCGATTCCCCTTCGGGGTGATGGACGGCTGACAGCGCTTCATAGCAGCAGTCGACCTCCAGGGTCCCAACTCCCCCCACCCTCTCTGTTGCGAGTTGTCGTGATTATATGTAACATGTTTATGTGTGCATTGCATGGAGGTTTTTTCCCACTCCAGACTAGGCCCCCTTAGGAGCCCAGTCTAGATTGTATTTTTTTACTCATCTTCTTCCCCAGCGTTTTACCTTTTTCCCATCTTTTACGGGGCGCCTGTGGCGACCCATCAGTGTTCCTGTTCTGTCACCCTGTACACTGTTTGTTTGTCTAACCTTGAACGGGTTTGTGCTGAAAACATAGTTTCGTTGTACTTGTGCAATGACAATAATAAAGTCCCTATCCCTATGCTCTCTCTCTCTCTGTGTTTTCTCGCCCTTCGGTGTTCATTTTCGTCTCGTGTCTCTTGTCGTTCCAGCAGCATCTCCTCCGTTCCCGCGTGACGAGCTGTGTGTCTCGTCTCCCCGTATTCCCTCCGGTTCCCTAACTGCCTCTTGGATCTCGAACCTCCCGCCTGGACACGGACTTTGACGCCTCTCTCCTGCCCTTCGACCTCACGCCTGCTCACGAGCCCTCCGAGCTTGCCTTGCCCCCTTGGACTTCCGCACCTCGCTCAACACTCCCGGTAACACACAACAACTAATCTCTACACATATTTGGATTAATTTCACACTCCAATCTATTGTGTTAATATAATAATGTAGAGTTATACAACGTCTCTGCTGTCTGTGCATATATATGTATTATATGTATGTATATATATATATATATATATATATATATATATATATATATATATATATATATATATATATATATATATGTCTATATGTATGTATATATGTATATATATATATATATATATATATATATATATATATATATATATATATATATATATATATATATATATATATATATATACACTACCGTTCAAAAGTTTGGGGTCACATTGAAATGTCCTTATTTTTGAAGGAAAAGCACTGTACTTTTCAATGAAGATAACTTTAAACTAGTCTTAACTTTAAAGAAATACACTCTATACATTGCTAATGTGGTAAATGACTATTCTAGCTGCAAATGTCTGCTTTTTGGTGCAATATCTACATAGGTGTATAGAGGCCCATTTCCAGCAACTATCACTCCAGTGTTCTAATGGTACAATGTGTTTGCTCATTGGCTCAGAAGGCTAATTGATGATTAGAAAACCCTTGTGCAATCATGTTCACACATTTGAAAACAGTTTAGTTCGTTACAGAAGCTACAAAACTGACCTTCCTTTGAGCAGATTGAGTTTCTGGAGCATCACATTTTTGGGGTGAATTAAACGCTCAAAATGGCCAGAAAAAGAGAACTTTCATCTGAAACTCGACAGTCTATTTTTGTTCTTAGAAATGAAGGCTATTCCACTAAATTGTTTGGGTGACCCCAAACTTTTGAACGGTAGTGTATGTGTATATGTATGTATGTATATATATATATGTATATATGTATGTATTTATATATGTAAAAGTGTGTATGTATATATATATGTGTATATGTATGTACATATGTATATATGCAAAAGTGTATATATATATATATATATATATATATATATGTATAAGTGTATATATATATATATATATATGTATATGTGTATATATATATATATATATATGTATATATATTCAATATATTCAAGGAAGCAAATGAAACCTTTTGCTGAGCTTGTTTATTTACATCAGCAATCTCTATTAGGTGGAAAAAATCATAAACCATCCACAAAAACAATACAAATGTTCATAAATACACTTTCTATGTACACGTTGTGATATGTATCGGAAATTAGTAAAATTGTGCTCACTTTTATTCCAGCAAAAACAGACGTGTGTGTGTGTGTGTGTGTGTCATATTAGTGTCGAGTAGTCTTGTCTCGTGTTGTGTTTATGTAAACCTGTACTTTGCAGTGTGTAGTCGTGTACGTTGTCATACTGGCAGTGATATTTCGTTTTTTTTTAAATCGCTTCAAGCACACACACACATACATTAATTGTTACGCGATCAGCCGTGGGAGGCGGAGAGAAAAACGTGAGATTGGCGCCAGGACGAGAGCGGGCGGCACACAGTGAGAGGCGGGACAGGAAGTGGGAGGTCAAAGGTCTTATGTGGTGTCCTTCTTTTCTCTTTGAGCGTTGCGGCGAATCTTCATCTCTGTCAGCTGGATGTACCGAATGACGTTAGTGTCTGCAACACAAACAACGTCGCTCACTTCCCGCTCGGACAGGAAACACCAATGTACTCAATTCGTTATTGTTTGCGCCCGTAAATTTAAAAAAATGTGTAGCATTTTATGGCCTAGCCATTGTTCTTGACTTTCTTTGGAAAAGTACCAAAAAAAACTATATTATTTATAAAATAATAATATAAATTATTGATTTATATTATTATTATATTTGTGTCTAATAATCATGATCATCATCATAATAGTAATAACAATAATGATAAAAATAATAGTGATCATAACAATATTAATCATAATAATCATGATAATAGTATAATAATAGTAAAAATAATAATCATGCTACTAATAATCATAATATAAGGTTAGAATTATAATAATATAACTGTAATAATAGTATAATAATAGTAATAATGTGAATATAATATATGTAATAATAATAGTATGTAATAATAATACTAAAAATATTGATAAATATTATCGTAATAATAAAATAATATTATTTATTTAGTAATAATAATAGCAGTCATAATAAGGATAATAATGATGGTAATAATCATGAAAATATAATTATAATAATATTCGTAATAATAATGATGATAATATAATAATAATCATCATAATAACCATAATGATAATAATAATAGTGATCATAACAATAGTAATCATAATAATCATAATAATATAATAATAGTAATATTAATAATCATGCTACTAATAATCGGAATATAAGGTTATAATTATAATAATATAACTGTAATAATAGTATAATAATAGTAAAAATATGAATATAATACCTGTAATAATAATAGTATGTAATAATAATAATACTAAAAATATTGATGAATATGATTGTAATAATACAATAATATTAGTAATAATAACAACAATCATAATAATGATAATAATGATGACAATAGTCATGGTAATAATCATGAAAATATTATAATTATAATAATATTCGTAATAATAATGATAATATAATAATAATAACAATAATAATCATAATAACATTAATGATAATAATAATAGTGATCATAACAATAGTAATCATAATAATCATGATAATAGTATAATAATAGTAACATTAATAATCATGCTACTGATAATCGTAACATAAGGTTATAATTATAATAATATAACTGTAATAATAGTAATAATATGAATATAATATGTGTAATAATAATAGTATGTAATAATAATAATATAAATATTTATAAATATGATTGTAATAATAAAATAATATTAGTAATAATAATACTAATCATAACAATCATAATATGGTAATAATGATGAACATAGTCATGGTAATAATCATGAAAATATTCTAATTATAATAATATTCGTAATAATAATGATGATAATATAATAATAATAACAATAATAATCATAATAACCATAATAGTCATAATAATATAATGGTAATTATACTAATAGTATATAATAGTAGTAGTAATGAGAGTAACAGTGATAACAATAACAGTAGTATAATAGTTATAGTTATAAATAATGATGATGATGATAATAATAGTAATCATAATAATGATGTAAGAATAGCAATAATAATCATAGTAATGATAATTAAAATGGTGTGTGCAATATATGATATATAATCACAATATATTAGAATACAATTAGTACAGTAATAATATTAATATAATAATAGTAAAAATCATGAGAATAATAAAAACTGTAATAATAATTCTAATAATAATAACAACAATAATAAACATAATATTAATAATTTATTATAATAATCACAACAATATTAATCATAATGTTAATAATTCAAATAATAATAATATTATAACAAGATATTAATAATGAAAATAGTAATAAAATAACGATATAATGATAATAATAACAATAGTAATAATAATAATAATAAATCATTCCTCATGGACAGCACGTGATTTCTCTTAGTCGACCACAGTTTGAGTCGACATAAGTCAGCACCTCGGTGGCGCTCTCACCTGAAGGCTCCTGCTTGTGCGACTCCTTCAGGTAGTGCAGCGCCTTCTGGAAGTCTCCCAGGTGGTAGTAGGCCACGCCCGAGCGGTACAAGGCCTTGAAGTTCTTGCCCTCCTTGTGCAGCACCTTCAGGCAGTACTCCTTGACGCGCTCGTAGTTGACCAGCTCCATCTGCAGGAGGCAGGCTGCAGCCGGGGGAACATGACACAGGTGGACTAAAGTATTGGGACACCGACAGGAAGTCCACTCGTTCTCTCGACCAGCCGTCACTTGTTCAAGAGAAAAACTTGCCAGCGCATTCTCTCCCATTTGTGAGGTCAGAGGTCATGCACTGCAATGTATACACTGTATTAGGGCTACAACAACTAATCGATAAAAATCGATTAAAATCGATTATTAAAATAGTTGCCGATTAATTTAGTCATCGATTTGTTGGATCTATGCTATGCGCATGCGCAGAGGTTTATTTTATTTTACTATTTTTTTAATACTTTTTTTTATTTTTTTATTTTTTTTTTAAATAAACCTTTATTTATAAACTGCAACATGTACAAACAGCTGAGAAACAATAATCAAAATAAGTATGGTGCCAGTATGCTCTTTTTTTTCAATAAAATACTGGATAGGATAGAAATGTAGTTTGTCCCTTTTATCCGATTATTAATCGATTAATCGAAGAAATAATCGACAGATTAATCGATTATCAAATTAATCGTTAGTTGCAGCCCTACACTGTATATATATATATATATATATATATATATATATATATATATATATATATATATATATATATATATATATATATATATATATATATATATATATATATATATGTGTGTTGTGTACTTATGTTTGTTCATGTGAATCTTCTACATTTGCGTACTATGTATGTCAATTGTTTTCGTATGCCCCGGTTTTAGTATGATTCAGTTTTAGGCTAAATAACATGTCTTGGTTTTCATACACCGTTGGAGAATTTTATTGTGTACGGCTGCACTGCAAAAAGTCAGTGTTCAAAAACAAGAAAAAAATATATATAAAAAAAATAATAAAAAAATAGGGGTATTTTATTTGAACTAAGCAAATTTATCTGCCAATAGAACAAGAAAATTTGGCTTGTCAAGACTTTCCAAAACAAGTCAAATTAGCTAACTTCAATGAACCCAAAAATACCTTCAAATAAGTATATTCTCACTAATAACAAGTGCATTTTTCTTGGTAGAAAAAAAAAAAAAGAGACCTTTTTGCTCAATATGTTGAAAAATATTCTTAAATTAAGTAAATGCTAGTGCCATTATCTTGACATAATGATATGCACTCGGCATTACATTTCTTGAAACCAGCAAAGTTTATGGTTCTTAATGGAAAGGCAACAAGGCAAGCGCTTGTTACTCTCGGGGTCTCCTAGCCGCTCAGGCAAATCATATTGTCTAAAAATGCATTTTTCCATGGATAACATGACATCATCGCGTCAATTGCGTGCTCTTTCAGTCAATTAGCGCGCATCTATACAGCCCGGCCCCCGGCCAAAAAATTTTTAATTGTAATTTTGAAGAATTTATCTGAATGTGCATGAACTATTTCTGTTTAAAATTGTTAGAAATGTCACATGTTAAATGTTTAAATATTAACTGTCAGTTTACTGTACTGTGCCGACTGTACTACTATGTGAGTACGTATTTTCTATTGTTTCATTGAAACTAAAACAGCAAAGTCCATTTGGCTGTCATCTGTTTTAATTATGAGACACAATTGTGTCAAAGTCATGATTTTTTTTTCATGCTTGAAATAAGAAATGATTACTTTAAAAAAGTAGTTTCATACTTGTGAGTGTTAATGACACAGCTTTGCAACACTTGATATTCTACTTTCAAGCATGTTTTACTCAATATAGGTCATCCGATCTAGCAACAAGCTGTAATATCTTACTGAGATCATTTAGGACCAAAACACGTAAAACAAGTAAAACACTCTAACATAAAATCTTCTTAGGGAGAAGAATGATCTTATCAGACAGAAAATAAGCAAATATCACCCGAATTTGAGATATTTCATCTTACTTAGATTTCAGTTTTTGCAGTGGCTGCAAAGTAATCATCATAGCTCCAGATCAAGTAGTAGGATTCTTATAGAATCTTACAGTCTGTGTTTCCAGAGTGTCCCTGAACGCACCACGCTGCTACTAATTTTAACCGAACAATCAACCGACTTTTTGACCGAGTTCTATAGAGTACAGATATTTCGTGTAAGTGTGTGATTGCATCAATACACAAAGTTACTGATTGCTGATTATTTCCACCTGCCTCTAATTAGTGTTCGGGATGCTCACCTGCTCCCGGGCACTAATCAGAGAGCTATTTATTCCTGCCTTTCGCCACGCTCTTTTGTTTGCATCATGCGACGAGTTGATGATTGCTTCCTCGTTCCATACTAAGCTTTACCTTTCACTAACCGTAGCTTCCCTTGCTAGCGGCACGCTTGTTCTGTTTTGTATTCCTGCCTGACTGATTTGTGGAAAATAAATCATTTTTCTACCTGCACACTGCTTCCGGAGGTCCGTCTGCATCTTGGGGGAACGACCAGCGCATAAAGATGCCACCCAAGCGTAACACTATGTCATGTCATTTTTATATGATGTAATAGAATACCATGTAATGTCATGTCATGTCATTTCATGTAATGTAATAGAATACAATGTAATGTAATGTCACTTTATGTAATGTAATAGATTACAATGTAATGTCATGTCATGTAATAGAATACAATGTAATGTAATGTCACTTTATGTAATGTAATAGATTACAATGTAATGTCATGTCATGTAATAGAATACAATGTAATGTAATGTCATGTCACTTTATGTAATGTAATAGAATACAATGCAATTTTATGTAATGTAATAGAATACAATGTAATGTCATGTAATGTAATTTCATGTAATGTAATAGAATACAATGTAATGTCATGTCATGTCACTTTATGTAATGTAATAGAATACAATGCAATTTCATGTAATGTAACAGAATACAATGTAATGTAATTTCATGTAATGTATTAGAATACAATGTAATGTAATTTTATGTAATGTAATAGAATACAATGTCATGTCATGTAGTTTTATGTAATTTAATAGAATACAATGTCATGTCATGTCATGTAATTTAATGTTATGTAATAGAATACAATGTAATGTAATGTAATATAATACAATGTAATGTCATGTCATGTCATTTCATGTAATGCAATAGAATACAATGTAATGTAATGTCATGTCATTTTATGTAATGTAATAGAATACAATGGAATGTCATGTAATTTAATGTAATGTAATAGAATACAATGTAATGAATAGAATACAATGTCATGTAATTTTTAATGTAATGTAATAGAATACAATGTCATGTAATTTTTAATGTAATGTAATAGAATACAATGTAACGTCATATAATGTAATAGAATACAATGTCGTGTCATGTCATTTTATGTAATGTAGTAGAATACAATGTAATGCAGGGGTCCCCAAACTACGGCCCTCGGGCCGGATCCGGCCCCCCAGCATCCAAAATCCGGCCCACGGGAAGTCCCAAGTAAAAAAAAAAAAAGTGTTTTAATTTTTATTTTTTTTATTTTTATTTTTTAAATTTTTATCTTTCCTTTCTAATCCATTTTATACCGCTTGTTACTCTCGGTGTCTCCTAGCTGCTCAGGCGAATCATATTGTCTAAAAATGAATTTTCCCATTGATAACGTGACAATGTTAAATGTTGACGAACATCAATATTAATTGATGTTAAATGACAAAACGGATTAACTCGCTGGAATATAAAGACAATTTATATATATATATATATATATATATATATATATATATATATATATATATATATATATATATATATATATATATATATATATATATATATATATATATATATATATATATATATATATATATATATATATATATATATATATATATATACATACACCTACTCAGTGGCCTAGTGGTTAGAGTGTCCGCCCTGAGATCGGTAGGTTGTGAGTTCAAACCCCGGCCGAGTCATACCAAAGACTATAAAAATGGGACCCATTACCTCCCTGCTTGGCACTCGGCATTAAGGGTTGGAAATGGGGGTTAAATCACCAAAAGGATTCCCGGGCGCGGCACCGCTGCTGCCCACTGCTCCCCTCACCTCCCAGGGGGTGATCAAGGGGATGGGTCAAATGTAGAGGACAAATTTCATCACACCTAGTGTGTGTGTGACAATCATTGGTACTTTAACTTTTAACTTAATATATATATATATATATATATATATATATATATATATATATATATATATATATATATATATATACACAGCCCGGCCCAATTTTTTTAACCCAATGCGATCCCCCGAGTCCAAAAGTTTGGGGACCCCTGATGTAATGTCATATAATGTAATAGAATACAATGTACTGTCATGTCCCGTAATAGGATACAATGTCATGTCCTGTAATTTCATGTAATGTAATCGAATACAATGTAATATCATACCATGTAATTGTTTACAGTGTCCAGTCATGTCATTTAATTTCATGTCATGTAATAGAATACAATGTCATGACATGTAATTCCATGTAATTTAATTGAATAACGTGTAATTCCTTGTAATGTAATTGAGTGAAATGTCATGTCATGTAATTTCATGTCATGTAATCGAATACAATCTAATGTCATGTAATTCCATGTAATTTAATTAAATAACATGTAATTCCTTGTATTGTAATTGAATAGAAATGAATGTCATTTAATTGAATGTAAACGAATACAATGTGATGCATCCATGAATTTTCTACCGCTTGTCTCTTTTTGGGGTGGCGGGGGGTGCTGGAGCCTATCTCAGCCGCATTCGGGCGGAAGGCGGGGTACACCCTGGACAAGTCGCCACCTCATCGCAGGGCCATTACAATGTAATGTCATGTAATTCCATGTAAATTAATTGAATATCATATAATTCCTTGTAATGTAGTTGAATAAAATGTCATGTCATGTCATTTAATGTAGCCGGATACAATGTAATGTCATGTAATTTGATTTCATGTAATCGATTACAATGTAATGTCATGTAGTTTAATTGAATAACATGTAATTCCTTGTAATGTAATTGAGTAAAATGTCATGTCATGTCATGTAATTTAATGTAAACGAATACAATGTGATGCCATGTCATGTCATTTAATTTCGTGTAATTGATTACAATGTAATTTCATGTAATCGAATACATCCATCCATCCATTTTCTACCGCTTGTCCCTTTCGGGGCAATGTCATGTCATGTAATCGTGTACAGTGTCCTGTCATGTAATTAAATGTCATGTCATGTAATATAATACAATGTCATGTCGTGTAATTTCATGTAATTGATTACAATGTAATGTCATGTAATCGAATACAATGTAATGCAATGTCCACCCATCCATCCATTTTCTACCGCTTGTCCCGTTCGCGGCAATGTCATGTCATGTAATCGTTTACATTGTCCTGTCATGTAATTTTATTTCACGTCATGTAATAGAATACAATGTCATGTCATGTAATCGATTACAATATAATGTCATGTAATTTCATGTAAACGAATACAATGTAATGCAATATCATGTCATGTTATTTAATTTCATGTAATTGATTACAATGTAATTTCATGTAATCGAATACAATTAGGGATGTCCGATAATGGCTTTTTGCCTATATTCCGATATTGTCCAACTCTTTAATTACCGATACCGATATCAACCGATACCGATATATACAGTCGTGGAATTAACACATTATTATGCCTAATTTGGACAACCAGGTATGGTGAAGATAAGGTCCTTTTAAAAAATAATAATAATAAGATAAATAAATTAAAAACATTTTCTTGAATACAAAAGAAAGTAAAACAATATAAAAACAGTTACATAGAAACTAGTAATGAATGAAAATGAGTAAAATTAACGGTTAAAGGTTAGTACTATTAGTGGAGCAGCAGCACGCACAATCATGTGTGCTTACGGACTGTATCCCTTGCAGACTGTATTGATATATGTTGATATATAATGTAGGAACCAGAATATTAGTAACATAAATAAACAACCCTTTTGTGTGAATGAGTGTAAATGGGGGAGGGAGTTTTTTTGGGTTGGTGCAAGTGTATCTTGTGTTTTTTATGTTGATTTAATAAAAAAATTTAAAAAAATTAAAAAAACAATACCGATAATAAAAAAACCGATACCGATAATTTCCGATATTACATTTTAAAGCATTTATCTCTAAATACAATGTAATGCAATTTCATGTCATGCAATTTCATTTCATGTAATCGATTACAATGTAATGTGTAATTTCATGTAAACAAATACAATGTGATGTCATGTCATTTAATTTCATGTAATTGATTACAATGTAATTTCATGTAATCGAATACAATGTAATGCAATGTCCACCCATCCATCCATTTCCTACCGCCGTCATGTGATGTAATCGTTTACAGTGTCCTGTCATGTAATTTTATTTCACGTGACGTAATAGAATACAATGTCATGTCGTGTAATCGATTACAATGTAATGTCATGTA
>NC_084733.1:12807216-12852216 GCF_033978785.1 Entelurus aequoreus | reverse complement strand
TCAAAGAAACCGACACCTTCATGTCGCTTCCCATCCTACACAGTGGAGTTTTACAAGCCTTTTGCTTGGTAGGATCAAAGACAGCTTGTTTTGTGATAACTTAGATACAATTATTCTGACTAGGGATGGCCGATAAATGCGTTAAAATGTAATATCGGAAATTATCGGTATCGTTTTTTTTATTATCGGTATCGTTTTGGTTTTTTTTTTATTTTTTTTTATTTTTTTATTAAATCAACATAAAAAACACAAGATACACTTACAATTAATGCACCAACCCAAAAAACCTCCCTCCTCATTCACACAAAAGGGTTGTTTCTTTCTGTTATTAATATTCTGGTTCCTACATTATATATCAATATATATCAATACAGTCTGCAAGGGATACAGTCCGTAAGCACACATGATTGTGCGTGCTGCTGGTCCACTAATAGTACTAACCTTTAACAGTTAATGTTACTCATTTTCATTAATTACTAGTTTCTATGTAACTGTTTTTATATTGTTTTACTTTCTTTTTTATTCAAGAAATTTTTTTAAATTTATTTGTCTTATTTTATTTTATAATTTTTTTTAAAAAGTACCTTATCTTCACCATACCTGGTTGTCCAAATTAGACATAATAATGTGTTAATTCCACGACTGTATATATCGGTTGATATCGGTATCGGTTGATATCGGTATCGGTAATTAAAGAGTTGGACAATATCGGAATATCGGATATCGGCAAAAAGCCATTATCGGACATCCCTAATTCTGACATAAACGATGGGCACATTTTTTTTTTTTTTAAAGTGCCGCTGCTCTTAAACCGCAAAAATTATGACTAAAGTGGTGAAGCTGTATTTTTATTTGCACTTTAATTTTATTTTTAGTTAAGAAACATGTCAATTATGAATTTAGTTCATGTATTTTAGCACAACATGATAGTTTGTAAAGGAAAAACAAAGACAGTTATTTATGAGTCCCTTCTAATGGATTATATATAAAATAAAATAAAATCCCAATCAGCCTGACCTAATCCTAAAGTTTATGTGTTGAAAAAAAAATACAAATCCTTGTGATCATATCTTTTGACAAGGTCGTAAACTGTAAGTAGGTAAAATATTATTATTAAATACAATTAAAATCAAGAATAAGATTACTAATTCAGTGTTGGGCCCCAAGGTCAAAAAGGTTACAAATCCCTGTTTTAAACTACTGTATTTTGTAATAATACAACACATATTATACATTCCAAGCAAATTATCGATCAAATTGTACAATTTAAAAACGACAATAGATTTTACAGTAAAAAAAAACTAGCAGCTTAGTCACCAGAACTTTACCGTAAAAAAAATAGTTTTTTAAACTATGGTGCTGTTTTTCCATTTACACCGTAAAAATAATAGGTAACCATTTGTCCCCTTACCATTAAAACAAATTGGCACCATTTTCATGCTATTAAAACTAACATAAATACGGTAAAATTCGGGCAACTGATTTGCCAATTTAAAAAAAATTTTTACTGTAAAATATATAGATTTTATCTAAGTGTACATAAAAATAAACAAATAAATGAATGACTCACAATAATTAATAGTTAAATATGTATTAGAATTGTGTAATAATATCCTGAGGCGAATCCATATACATTTATATTCATATATTATTCACTCTGCGATGTGGCCCTCAATGAAAACGAGTTGTAAAGAAATAAAAAGCAGCTGTGTCCAAAGTGCGGACAGAGGGTCATTTTCGGCTCGTGGCTATTTTTGTTGGCCGTCAACATGTTAACTGAAAGTTAAACTAATTGATTATTAATAAGGTAAGGGGCGCCGGAAGTTGGCAGACCCGTCAACGATCCTGTTCTGTCTCCCTGTAATGTTTGATCCTGTTCTGTCTCCCTGTAATGTTTGTCTGATCTTGAATGGGATTGTGCTGAAAATGTTAATTTCCCCTCTGGGATTAATAAAGTATTTCTGATTCTGATATACTATGTAATGGATGGATGTATCACACTACTAAAAAGTGCTTTGTCAGCTATATCATAAAAGCTAAGATAACAATGTTTTTTGATTTTTTTCAAATAGTGCGTACACTGATTTAGTTTGATCATATTTAATGTACAAAACGTATCATCGTTTTGGGTGCGTCGCTCAAATTCCACAATCCCTTGAGCAAATGCACGCTTTCCTATTCAAGCCAATTTCATTTGGTAGTTATTTTTTTATTATTATTTTTAATAGACCAATTGAACACAAACAGTATATGTAAAAGTTTACACATCAAATTCTTTATACCAGGGGTCCCCAAACTTGTTGACTTGGGGGCCCCATTGGGCTGGGCTGTATATATATATATATACACTACCGTTCAAAAGTTTGGGGTCACATTGAAATGTCCTTATTTTTGAAGGAAAAGCACTGTACTTTTCAATGAAGATAACTTTAAACTAGTCTTAACTTTAAAGAAATACACTATATACATTGCTAATGTGGTAAATGACTATTCTAGCTGCAAATGTCTGGTTTTTGGTGTATAGAGGCCCATTTCCAGCAACTATCACTCCAGTGTTCTAATGGTACAATGTGTTTGCTCATTGCCTCAGAAGGCTAATTGATGATTAGAAAACCCTTGTGCAATCATGTTCACACATCTGAAAACAGTTTAGCTTGTTACAGAAGCTACAAAACTGACCTTCCTTTGAGCAGATTGAGTTTCTGGAGCATCACATTTGTGGGGTCAATTAAACGCTCAAAATGGCCAGAAAAAGGGAACTTTCATCTGAAACTCGACAGTCTATTCTTGTTCTTAGAAATGAAGGCTATTCCACAAAATTGTTTGGGTGACCCCAAACTTTTGAACGGTAGTGTATATACACAAACCCCGTTTCCATATTAGTTGGGAAATTGTGTTAGATGTAAATATAAACGGAATACAATGATTTGCAAATAATTGTCAACCCATATTCAGTTGAATATGCTACAAAGACAACATATTTGATGTTCAAACTGATAAATGTTGGGTTTTTTTTGCAAATAATCATTAACTTTAGAATTTGATGCCGGCAACACGTGACAAAGAAGTTGGGAAAGGTGGCAATAAATACTGATAAAGTTGAGGAATGCTCATCAAACACTTATTTGGAACATCCCACAGGTGAACAGGCACATTGGGAACAAGTGGGTGCCATGATTGGGTATAAAAGTAGATTCCATGAAATGCTCAGTCATTCACAAACAAGGATGGGGCGAGGGTCACCACTTTGTCAACAAATGCGAGAGCAAATTGTTGAACAGTTTAAGAAAAACCTTAATGTACAAAACGTATCATGGTGGCACCGCACATTCTTTTATTTTTGAGGTTTTGACATCCCTGATCAGTCCTTTGACACCATACAAGTCAGGCGTGATTGCTTATATATTCATGCTTGCATAGTATTAGAACATAATGGATTCATAGGACTTGTTGTAACATTAATATGATGGGAGCAAACCAGCTTGTTTCATTTTGAACAAGTCAATTATATTTTAGTATTTCCTGTGCAGTATCAGATTAACATATTGCTCCTGCTGCCACACTTTTTCATTGCACAATTGACAAATTTCCCCGAGTCCCCTGAGAGCCAGTGATGTCATCCAAAAGTGTGCGTGCCGCATAATAATAGTGTTGATCAAGTCTGTTGAACTGCTGGACATGTTGGAACATTACTGCTGCCGAGTTGTCTCGCTGCAGCGCTTCTTTTTCCATCTGCTGACACATTCACGACACCGGTGGTGAGCTCAGCTGTTTTGGGTGTGTCGCTCAAATTCCAACAATCCCTTGAGCAAATGCACGCTCCTGGCCACAATATAAGGCCCTGGGGAGCTGTTAAGCACGACAGCGTGGGCCACTAGCGCATATGGCTATGGCTAAATAAAGCCCTTTTCATGTCGGGGCTTTAAATGGCTGCTAAAGCATAGCTGTTGCCATGCAAACACAAATAATGATACTTGTGAGGTAAATGTGCCTAAAATGACCTTCCAGACTAGCAAATAGGAGCATGCTTGGAGGACATTCAGTATTATTAAAGGCCTACTGAAATGACATTTTTTTTATTTAAACGGGGATAGCAGATCTATTCTATGTGTCATACTTGATCATTTTGCGATATTGCCATATTTTTGCTGAAAGGATTTAGTATAAAACAACGACGATAAAGATCGCAACTTTTGGTATCTGATAAAAAAAAAAGGCTTGCCCCTACCGGAAGTAGCGTGACGTAGTCAATTGAACATATCCGCAAAGTTCCCTATTGTTTACAATGATGGCCGCCAGAAGTGAGAGAGATTCGGACCGAGAAAGCGACGATTTCCCCATTAATTTGAGCGAGGATGAAAGATTTGTGGATGAGGAAAATGCAAGTGAAGGACTAGTGGGGAGTGGAAGCGATTCAGATAGGGAAGATGCTGTGAGAGCCGGGGGTGACCTGATATTCAGCTGGGAATGACTACAACAGTAAATAAACACAAGACATATATATACTCTATTAGCCACAACACAACCAGGCTTATATTTAATATGCCACAAATTAATCCCACATAACAAACACCTAGGTGTTTGTTACGCTAGCTCCTAGCTCCTAGCTACTAGCTCGAGCTAGTTATAGCTCGAGCGGGTTATATGGACGGGATCCCGTATATATAACCCGCCAATACAATTCAAACACCTGCACAACACACACACTCACTCAGCCCAAAGAACCGTTCACCTAACCCAAGGTTCATAAAGCTTATATATTTAACCAAAGTTACGTACGTGACACGCACGTACGGGCAAGCGATCAAATGTTTGGAAGCGCGCGGGTGGGACCTGATATTCAGCTGGGAATGACTACAATAGTAAATAAACACAAGACATATATATACTCTATTAGCCACAACACAACCAGGCTTATATTTAATATGTCACAAATTAATCCCGCATAACAAACACCTAGGTGTTTGTTATGCTAGCGCCTAGCTCCTAGCTACTAGCTCGAGCTAGTTATAGCAAGCGATCAAATGTTTGGAAGCGCAGCTACGTACTCACGGTCAGTGCCGGCCCAAGCCTCCATGGGGCCCTAAGCAAAATTTGATTTTGGGGCCCTCTATTTCTGCCAATAATATTGATTGTTGATCATTCACACACCTACTATAAACTCATTGCGGCTCTGGCAGTGTTGTTTACATGATCCTATTGTCAGCCTGGCATATCTTTACAAATGACATGTCATTTATAAAGATATGGGGGTGGCCCAGTTAAGAACATAAATAATACCAATGAATGAACGAATGATGTCCAGAGTGCCACATATGGTTCCTAAACTTAAAATGTAGAAAACATTCAGCTACAAGCGTGGCCTGGGGTTGAACAGTCCAAGTGATAAAGCTTCGTATTTACAGTAAAAGTGTCATCTTGTCTCATCAGTCTTGTACATATAGTCTTTAATTACTAGTTTATATTTTTAGTTAATTGTTCATATTTAATGTTTACTTTGTACAAAGAGAGCGCAGTCTACTGAAGTTAAATTCCATGTGTGTTAAACATAACTGGAAAATAAAGCTGATTCTGATTCACTTTATTATTTTAGGTAACAAAAACCTGAAACAGCAATGTGCAAAAATAATTCGTAGTGCAAGAAAAACAATAAAGTGCAACAATAAAATCACTTAAATATATATAAAAAGGAACAAATTCAATTGTACAAAAAACAACATAATTAAATTAAATATCAAGCAAATACTTAAATAATATTAATGAACAGAGTTACCAGAAACAAGGTAACATAACGGTTTACAAACAAATATAAAGTTACTACATATTAAAACTATGTAAATGTACATAACGATGTGCAAAAAAATTTTGGGGAAAAAATCAAAATAAACTACCTTAAATTAAGGTCCTTAATTCACACATTTGACCATCACATCACAGTTTTGTTCCTCTGTTCTTCACCACCCACACCACTCCACCCACTCCTTAAAACCTGTGCTTCCTGGCTTTTCTGGAGGCAAAGTCATTTATGACATCGCTGTAAGAAATCTGATGGCCGACTTTGTTATTAATACTAATCACTGCCATGTACGAGTCTGAGTCAGACTCGTACATGCAAAAAATAAAAAATAATAATTTTTTGTTAATTGCTTTTGGGGGCCCCCTGGTGGCCGCGGGGCCCTAAGCAAGCGCTTAGTACGCTTATGCCTTGGGCCGGCTCTGCTCACGGTATCGCGTCTGTGTATCCAAATCAAAGTCCTCCTGGTTAGAGTCTCTGTTGTTCGAGTTCTTCGATCTTGACTGCATCTTTCGGGAATGTAAACAAACACCGGCTGTGTTGTGTTGCTGACTTCCCTCGCAAAATATCCGCTTCGCACCGACAACTTTCTTCTTTGCTTGCTCAGCTTCTTTCTCCATAATGCGATGAACAAATTGCAACAGATTCACCAACACAGATGTCCAGAATACTGTGGAATAATGAGATGAAAACAGAGCTATTTGGTATTGGCTTCAACGGGGAAGCCATACCTCTGCTAAACTGGCTACGTCACGCGCATACGTCATCATACCGAGACGTTTTCAAGCGGAAGTGTGGCGGGAAATTTAAAATTGCACTTTATAAGTTAACCCGGCCGTATTGGCATGTGTTGCAATGTTAAGATGTCATCATTGATATATAAACTATCAGACTGCGTGGTCGGTAGTAGTGGGTTTCAGTAGGCCTTTAAGGTTTTGCGCAAGTGTATGTTTTATGTATACTTGAGTGATTAACTCATAAGTACATATAAACAGCAATTATTTGAATTTGACGGCAATATTCCAAAAGTTGTCTATGCGCCTTTAATTTGTTAATACATTTTTTTTGAACAGATGAACACACAAATAATATATATTCACAAATTAGCTTAGGAACTTCAAATATCATGAATACATTGTGGAAGTCGCTTCCTAGACACGGCACAAGAGCCAAGCGTGCAGGTTAAACAAGGTTTTAATGTGCATATGTTGATCACAAAGGTTTTTTTTTCAGCCGAACGTGACCTTCCCGTCACGCCGGTATTATCTCTCTCTCTCTCTCTCTGCTCCCGGCCGCTCACTGTTAAAGACAACAGATGATTAGATTAACACGTACCACCTGTGAAACTTAATCACCTGCCAGCTGTGTCTCGCCGTCAGCACATGCCCCGCCCCTATCCGATGGTGCTCCGCCCTCAACACCATTGACAGGGGCGATGACCTTTGCTCCTGCGGGTGCGCTGATCACACTCTCCCCCTAAAAAAGCATTTTTAGACAATATGATTAGCCTAAGCGGCTAGGAGACACAGAGAGTAACAAGCGGTAGAAAATTGATTAGAACGGACAGATAAAAAAACATTTATTAGTTATTAATTATTATTTTAATTTATTACATTTGTTTTAAACTTGGGACTTACTGTGGGCCGGTTTTTGGACGCTGGCGGGCCGTATCTAGCCCGCGGGCCGTAGTTTGGGGACCCCTGCTTTATACTATTAAAAAAATTCCCAAGGTTGACCAATCAATATTTATACATTACTAAAACAAGTAAAAGAAAGTAAATTAAGGGACAATACAAATAGATATGACAAAAATAAATAAATACAATTGGGCTTATCCAAAACAATTTAAATGTCTTCAATATCGACAATAATTTGAGGGCTTTTTTTTTTTTTTTTAAATCATTTTCCAATATATTATTAATCATTTTAAATCATTAATCCAATGGGAAATGTTGGGTCTCACTTTAAGACATCGACATTTATGCTTGAAAGATTTAGCTTGCAACATGATATTATTATTAATCATCATAATCATTTATTTCATAAACCTTTTTTATTATTTTTCTAATTCTATAAACCTTTATTTATAAATTGCAACATTTACAAACAATTGAGAAATAATAATAATCAAAATAAGTACAAAATAAGTACAAAAACAGTACAAACAGCGCCAGGGGGTTGTAAACTCAATAAAGTAACTAAAAAAGATGGCAATATATATATATATATATATATATATATATATATATATATATATATATATATATATATATATATATATATATATATATATATATATATATATATATATATTTGTATATAACAAAGTGCAAAGCCATAGGCTCACACAAGTCCAGTAAATAATTTAATAATAATAATAATAGTAATAATAGATTTCATTTGTAAAAAGCACTTTACATCGAGTAAACAACCTCAAAGTGCTACAGTGTATTAAAAAAAAAAATAATAAAATAAAAAGATAATAAAAAAAAATAATAAAAATAAAAACTAAAACAGCCAAATAGCTAGAACTAGTATGCATATATCTAAAAAAATGATTTTTTTTTTAAAAAAGAAGGTTTTTTAAGCCTTTTTTAAAAGCATCCACAGTCTTAAATTTGGAACACAGCGTCATAGTTTTCCCAGCTTTTTGGTTGTTAGAGGTAGAGAGTGTTTTAACGTAGAGTTGTAATTCTTTTTTAAAGGCACAAAAAAACAGGTCGGGTATTGAGAATAGTATAATGAGGTTGCAAAGGTAAAATTCCTTTTCAAATGTGTTTTTATATATATATATATATATATATATATATATATATATATATATATATATATATATATATATATATATATATATATATATATATATATATATATATATATATATATATATATATATATATATATATAAACCTGCCAAATAGTTTTGCTTGTTAAAGATCTCACTTTGCAGGGACACAAACCTCTGACGTCATCAACCAGCGACGCCATCTTTGAGGGACAATTTTTTTTGTATTTACAACATGGCGTCGGTGGATTTCAGAGGTAACGAAAACAAAGTTGTTTTATCGGAACAAGTGAGGCCATAGGGGGACGAACGACCGAGTTATGAGTTAGATATTACTATTTTGCGTAATGCTGAGTAAGTGAGGGTAAAAAAAAGGTTTATCTTTAAGAAGTGCGTTCCAATTGAAGTGTTAGCGGCTAACATTAGCTATCTGGCTGAGTTGCATGTGTCATTAACAAACACAATTGAACGCATCACGTCTTTTTTTAGTTAAAACCATCTTGCTCATATAAAAGCTAATAACGTGTCCTGTGTCAAATGTGTGTGTTTTTGGTTTTGCAGACAACCTGCTGGGCATCTCCTGGGTGGACAGTAGTCTGGTGCCTAATCTAAACCCTTCAAGTGTACTGGAGTATTTCTCTGAGAGAAGTAACCCCTTTTACGACAGAACTTGTAATAACGAAATGGTGAAGATGCAGAGGCTCTCTCTGGAACACCTCAAGTAAGTTTCAGCTGTGTCATTATACTCCTAGTTGATAACATCTCAAGCAAAATGCATAAATGGCGTTTTAATCTTGGTATTAGGGCTGGGCGATATGGCCTTTTATTAATATCTCTATATTTTTAGGCCATGTCACGATACACGATATATATCGCGATATTTTGCCTTAGCCTTGAATGAACACTTGATGCATATAATCACAGCAGTATGATGATTCTATGTGTCTACATTAAAACATTCTTGTTTATACTGCATTAATATATGTTCATTTTAAACTTTCATGCAGAGAGGGTAATCATAACTAAGTCAATTGACCAAAACTGTATTTATTAAACAGTTATTAAGCAGTGGCACAAACGCTCATGTCATTTCAAAACAGAAAGTGCAAAATTGTCAGAGACATTTTAAAACAAGCTATTAGTGCACTTTTGTGCATGATGTCACTGAGATGACATATCAAAATAACACTACCGTATTTTTCGGACTATAAGTCGCAGTTTTTTTCATAGGGGGGTGCGACTTATACTCAGGAGCGACTTATGTGTGAAATTATTAACACATTACCGTAAAATATCAAATAATATTATTTAGGTCATTCACGTAAGAGACTAGACGTATAAGATTTCATGGGATTTAGCGATTAGGAGTGACAGATTGTTTGGTAAACGTATAGCATGTTCTATATGTTATAGTTATTTGAATGACTCTTACCATAATATGTTACGTTAACATACCAGACACGTTCTCAGTTGGTTATTTATGCCTCATATAACGTACACTTATTCAGCCTGTTGTTCACTATTCTTTTATTTATTTTAAATTGCCTTTCAAATGTCTATTCTTGGTGTTGGGTCTTATCAAATAAATTTCCCCAAAAAATGCTACTTATACTCCAGTGCGACTTATATATGTTTTTTTCCTTCTTTATTATGCATTTTCGGCCGGTGCGACTTATACTCCGGAGCGACTTATACTCTGGAGCGACTTATAGTTCGAAAAATACGGTAAATTAAAGTGCATTTTTTGTACAGAACGCCACTACAATAGTTTAAAACAAATAAAGTGCACTTTTGTGCATGATGTCACACTAGATATTTCAATAAGTGTCAAATAAAAATGAGCTGCATAATTTGAAATCAAATAGTGTATGTCCTTCGCTATGTGGTAGGTTCCTGCGGACGTTCTGTCTTTCTGTTGTTGACTATTTTTTTCATATGGTGTTGATGTGGAAATGTTTGCTTCGGCATTTTGTGGGTATGGCACCGAACGGAGATGTTGACATGCGGAGTAAGCACTCTTCATTCTCTCGCGGGTGATTTTTCAAATGATGCTACAAATTAGCAGTGGTGCTACTTTTTGTAGCAACGCTTTTGCCGCATACTTGTTCGACATCTTCCCGCTTAAAGCCAAACCACCGCCAGACAATGGACCCCGTGCTGTTTTTCATAGGAATTAATTCTTCCTTCATTTGTTACCAGATTTGCACCTTCTTTCTCTCGTATTACCACTCGCACCGCTCCGCTAGCATCAGAGCTAATGTTACCCATGCTGCTACCTCTCTGCTCAGCGAGGGCGTATGACGCGACAGTATGTGACATATGTAAGAAGGTGCGCTTGTTTTATGTCTCTGTGAGAAGCAGAGACAAGAAAGAGTGAAAAAAGCCTGTAGTGTAATGTCCGCAGCTAAAAACAACTGCGTGAGAACGTACACGGTACTCGAATATCACGATATAGTCATTTTCTATATCGCACAGAGACAAACCCGCGATATATCGAGTATATCGATATATCGCCCAGCCCTACTTGGTATAATAGTTTTTCTTACATGCCCTTCTTCGTTTCAGTCAGATGGTGGGAGTGGAGTACATTCTTCTCCATGCACAAGAGCCAATTCTTTACATTGTCCGCAAACAACAGAGACAGTCACCCACACAAGGTGAGCTGTGTAACCTTCAAATGGTTGAATTCTGCATTCTTTTTCATTATCTCCTTCTCAGCTGTTGTTGTATTTAGCATTCAATTTTTTTCCTCAAACTGTGCATTAAAACGTATTGTATGTTTCCACCCACCAGTGATTCCCTTGGCTGACTACTACATCATAATAGGAGTGGTCTATCAGGCACCAGATCTTGGCACTGTCATCAGCTCCAGAGCGGTGAGAATTTGGCATATCTAATGTAGGGTTGTACGGCAGTGGTCCCCAACATTTTTTGCACCACGGACCGGTTTAATGGAGGCATTATTTGCAGGGACCGGCTTTCCACTCGTGCCTGATACAAATACAGCAAAAATAAGTGCATGAAAAATACAACTCATTATAACGCTGAATTAGTGGGAGCTTGTTTCTTTGCAATGAGATCTGCAGATGGAAATCAGCCTTTGGCTACAATCTGTCACATTTATATTTCATATTTTCATTAATGTGCTTTGTATCATCCCACAAAGTTATAACAAATATAACAAATGGCAACTCCCTGAGGAGTTTTATTGTACATCTCAGTGTTTCCCATAAACTGCCAAGATACCTGTGGCGGTGGGGGTGTGGCTATGGGCGTGATCACCATGACATCATCGAGTAATTTTCATAATTTACTACAATGTTTTGATTTTCTCTAAAAAGACTCAAAAAATGTATACTTACTAATTAATAATAACAGTTTTGTTTTAAACGTCCATCCATTTTACAATATAATTACAACACTTTATGTACATATTTATATACAGATTTGAACAATAAGTTATTCACTGAAATATATTTATTAATTGTGGTTCTTACAAAAAATATATCTTATAAAATATAAAAGCTAAAATGTCTCAAAGCTCTGCCCCTTTAATTAGTGCATACTAAATCATTTAACTTTAGCCTACTACTACAACCATATTATTTACCAGCAACATAAAGTGAAACAGAGGCAGAGGTGTCCTGCCACAGTCAGTAACAAATAAACAGAAAACAGTAGTGGTGGTAGATAGACACAGAGCTTCATCAAACATCTGAGCCACTGAACAAAGAGCTCCAAAAATCTTGAACTTTAGACTGCCATCAGTTTTACTCCCTACACTTAACCATGTGTTTCCTACTGCCTGCAGACTTTGCACCCTTTGTTATATACACATGTTGTGTTTCTAATATAAATACATTTAATAAAGTAAAATACAAATAAGGCAACAAGAGAAGTATCCTACACTTCTCTTTTGTAAAGTAAATCTGAACAGCCGATATGGGCATCTACATCAACTTAATGATTTGCCTGAGAAGCTGGAGAGGACCAAAAAAAAATATATATATATTTTTTTTTTAAATTTGTGGCGGACGTAATTCTTTCGTGGCGGGCCGCCACAAATAAGTGAATGTGTGGGAAACCCTGCATCTATAACAAACAAGCTTATTGGTGTATCTAGTGGGACAGGCGAAAGTTAAGTCAGAGAAAATGCAGTCGTTTATAAATTATTTAATGTTTCTCTGCGGCCCGGTAGCAAATGCGTCACGGACCGGTACCGGTCCCCGGACTGGTGGTTGGGTATTACCGGTATACGGTATACCGGTACTAATAAAGTATTGCGGTACTAATCAATTGAAATCGGTACTATACCCAGGGCTCGAATTTAACCACGGCAACTGCGGCAGAAGCCGCGACCGCCCTCGTCATTTTCCGTAAGCCCTAAAGAATTAACCTACATTCGTGACCGCCCTTGACTTTTTACTTGTTAATGAATGTAACAGTAAACGGTATAATGATAATTTGCAATAAAATTCCAAACGGTTAGTAATTACGTAAAAATTTTTAATTAACGAAAAACTGTCATTTATTAATGCATTTTAGGTAACACGAAGTCAGGCGCATGCGCGCTAGTGTTTGGCTTGATAATCATGGCGGACTAATGATACAGACTTTGCTCCGGTACTTTCCCCTCAAAGTAAACGGAGCCAAGCGCTTGGTTTAACGTCATTTTCCCTCGCTTCTCGCCGTGCATTTAAGAGCGCACTGCTGTGTTTAGATGGAGACAGGTGTGGACAATATTGGAGACAGACGCACTTGTCCCCACACTAAAAGTATACAGCGAAGGAGAAAACTATTTGATGTTTTGCAGCAGGCGAGGTGTCGAGGACGTTGTCACAACTTGTTTATAAAGTCTATACTTTGTTGACTGGGATGTTCACTCCTTTATTTAACTGCAAACTGTATCAGTGTTCAAATAACATCAATACTAGCTCAAATGTTTTGTCATCTCATCGAACTGAACGCAGGCGGTGAAGATTGTGTATTCGAAGTGAGAGGTGTCACTGATTTTTATTTTTGTTGGCCAAACTGTTGTACTGAACCAAGAGAAGATCATAGCTTGTTGATTAGATTTCATTTTCATTAGCCAAACTGCTTTGTGTTTTATTTTGATATCAAAAAGGTTTATATACATGTGTTTTTTCATGTCACAAAGGTATCACATCAAAAATCCTTCATGTGACACATCATTTTGTTAATGTTTTATTGTGTATAGTTAATTTCTATATGATATACTGTATGTCTGCTCAAACTCTTAATGGATCTGTGCCGATACAGCATCTACAAGAGTTAAAATGCATTAAACACAGGAGATATGTGTTATTGTCTCATGAAGATTGTAAATTATAGGCAAAATTCCCCAAAAAGTGGAAAATAGCACGATACACATTTGGCAGTTAAATTACGTTAATATTAATGAGACAGCAGATAACAGTTAAAACAAGTCTTGTGAAATACTGCGTTTTTACATTGCATTTTGTTGAAAGAAAAATTGTTTTTCAGCTCTCTGCTGTTCATGGAATCCAGTCAGCGTTTGACGAAGCCATGTCCTACTGTCGCTACCACCCCTCCAAAGGATACTGGTGGCACTTCAAGGACCAGGAGGAGAGAGGTTCGCTTTTCAAATACCTACTATTACATCATAGTGTGCAGGGTTAGTATAGGGTTGTCCTAACTTTTTCCAAGGAGGCCCGCACGCTGAAAAACCAAAGCATGAGAGGGCCATTTTGGTATTTATTATTATCAAAACTTATACAATATATGGATTTTTTTTAACCCTTAGAGATCCCCTCAAGTTTGGTCAAGGGGACCCGGAAGGGTCTCAGCCATAAAAAATATAAAAATAAGTCATATATTAAATTTATTTTAGAGCGCGTAAATATTTAGATCAACTTCAGACATATCGGTCGATATGTTTAATAAATATATATATGTTTTATTTTTTATGCCCTTTTTGTTGAAAAAATATGCAATAATCCCCCCCTTAAGTAGGTCAATAATTCATAACATTGATCTTGATTCATTATGATTTTTTTAAGCAATGACAGTTTAAAAAAAAAAACACAAACATTTTCAGGGATCCACTTATAAACATGTTAAAAATAGGTCAAACATAATTTTTTATTTTCTTTTACTTCCAGCTTAAAATCTATCCGTCGATTATACATTTTTATTATTATTTTTATGGGTTTATTTTGTTTATTTTATGCCCATTTTGTCATAGAAAAAAATGTTTTTTAATGGCAAAAACACAAAGTATGTGATATTTTCCCCAAAAAATATTTCAAAGTGTAATATTTGATGTGAAATAATTGGAGCCTTCAATAATTCATAGCAACATTGATTTTGATTCATTATGATTATTTAAGCAATGACAGTTTAAAAAACCCCCACAAAAATTCTCAGGGATCCACTTATAAACATGTTAAAAATAGGTCAAACATAATTTTTTCTTTTCTTTTACTTCCAGCTTAAAATCTATCCGTCGATTATACATTTTTATTATTATTTTTATGGGTTTATTTTGTTTCTTTTATGGCCATTTTGTCATAGAAAACATTGTTTTTTTAATGGCAAAAATACAAAGTACGCGATATTTCCCCCCCAAAAATATTTCAAAGTGTAATATTTGATGTGAAATAATTGGAGGCTTCAATAATTCATAACAACATTGATTTTGATTCATTATGATTTTTTAAGCAATGACAGTTTGAAAAAAACCCTACTAAAATTCTCAGGGATCCACTTATAAACATGTTAAAAATAGGTCAAACATAATTTTTTATTTTCTTTTACTTCCAGTTTAAAATCTATCCGTCGATTATACATTTTTATTATTATTTTTATGGGTTTATTTTGTTTCTTTTATGCCCATTTTGTCATAGAAAAAAATGTTTTTTAATGGCAAAAACACAAAGTATGTGATATTTTCCCCAAAAAATATTTCAAAGTGTAATATTTGATGTGAAATAATTGGAGCCTTCAATAATTCATAGCAACATTGATTTTGATTCATTATGATTATTTAAGCAATGACAGTTTAAAAAACCCCCACTAAAATTCTCAGGGATCCACTTATAAACATGTTAAAAATAGGTCAAACATAATTTTTTCTTTTCTTTTACTTCCAGCTTAAAATCAATCCGTCGATTATACATTTTTATTATTATTTTTATGGGTTTATTTTGTTTCTTTTATGGCCATTTTGTCATAGAAAACATTGTTTTTTTAATGGCAAAAATACAAAGTACGCGATATTTCCCCCCAAAAAATATTTCAAAGTGTAATATTTGATGTGAAATAATTGGAGGCTTCAATAATTCATAACAACATTGATTTTGATTCATTATGATTTTTTAAGCAATGACAGTTTGAAAAAAAACCCTACTAAAATTCTCAGGGATCCACTTATAAACATGTTAAAAATAGGTCAAACGTAATTTTTTATTTTCTTTTACTTCCAGCTTAAAATCTATCCGTCGATTATACATTTTTATTATTACTTCTATGGGTTTATTTTGTTTCTTTTATGCCTATTTTGTCATAGAAAATATAGTTTTTTAATGGCAAAAACACAAAGTATGCGATATTTTCCCCCAAAAATATTTTAAAGTGTGATATTTGATGTGAAATAATTGGAGCCTTCAATAATTCATAACAACGTTGATTTTGATTCATTATGATTTTTGAATGTGTGTGTGAATGGGTAAATGTGGAAATACTGTCAAAGCGCTTTAAGTACCTTGAAGGTAGAAAAGCGCTATACAAGTACAACCCATTTATCATTTATCATTTAAGCAATGACAGTTTGAAAAAAAAAAAAACACTAAAATTCTCAGGGATCCACTTATAAACATGTTAAAAATAGGTCAAACATAATTTTTTATTTTCTTTTTCTTCCAGCTGAAAATCTATCCGTCGATCATACATTTTTATTATTATTTTTATGGGTTTATTTTTTTTCTTTTATGCCCATTTTGTCATAGAAAACATTGTTTTTTTTAATGGCAAAAACACAAAGTACGCAATATTTTCCCCAAAAAATGATTCAAAGTGTAATATTTGATGTGAAATAATTGGAGCCTTCAATAATTCATAGCAACATTGATTTTGATTCATTATGATTTTTTAAGCAATGACAGTTTAAAAACCCCCCACTAAAATTCTCAGGGATTCTCTTATAAACATGTTAAAAATAGATCAAACATAATTTTTTTTCTCTTTTACTTCCAGCTTAAAATCTATCCCTCGATTATGCATTTTTATTATTACTTTTATAGGCTTATTTTGTTTCTTTTATGCCCATTTTGTCATAGAAAACATTGTTTTTTTTAATGGCAAAAACAGATAGTACGTGATATTTTCCCCAAAAAATATTTCATAGTGTAATATTTGATGTGAAATAATTGGAGCCTTCAATAATTCATAACAACATTGATTTTGATTCATTATGATTTTTTTAAGCAATGACAGTTTGGAAAAAAAAACCACTAAAATTCTCAGGGATCCACTTATAAACATGTTAAAAACAGGTCAAACATAATTTGTTCTTTTCTTTTGCTTCCAGCTTAAAATCTATCCGTCGATTATACATTTTTATTATTATTTTTATGGGTTTATTTTGTTTCTTTTATGCCCATTTTGTCATAGAAAACATTGTTTTTTTAATGGCAAAAACACAAAATACGCGATATTTTCCCCCCAAAATATTTCAAGTATGCAATATTTTCCACCAAATATATTTCAAAGTGTAATATTTGATGTGAAATAATTGGAGCCTTCAATAATTCATAACAACATTGATTTTGATCCATTATGATTTTTTAAGCAATGACAGTTTGAAAAACCCCCCACTAAAATTCTCAGGGATCCACTTATAAACATGTTAAAAATAGATCAAACATAATATTTTTTTTCTTTGACTTCCAGCTTAAAATCTATCCTTCGATTATACATTTTTATTATTATTTTTATGGCTTTATTTTGTTTCTTTTATGCCTATTTTGTCATAGAAAAAAATGTTTTTTTTAATGGCAAAAACACAAAGTATGCGATATTTTCCCAAAAAAATATTTCAAAGTGTAATATTTGATGTGAAATAATTGGAGCCTTCAATAATATTCATAGCAACATTGTTTTTTATTCATTTTGATTTTTTAAGGAATGACGGTTTAAAAAAAAAAAACACACTAAAATTCTCAGGGATCCACTTATAAACATGTTAAAAATAGGTCAAACATAATTTTTTATTTTCTTTTACTTCCAGCTTAAAATCTATACCTCGATTATACATTTTTATTATTACTTTTATAGGTTTATTTTGTTTCTTTTATGCCCATTTTGTCATAGAAAACATTGTTTTTTTAATGGCAAAAACAGATAGTACGTGATATTTTCCCCCAAAAATATTTCATAGTGTAATATTTGATGTGAAATAATTGGAGCCTTCAATAATTCATAACAACATTGATTTTGATTCATTATGATTTTTTAAGCAATGACAGTTTAAAAAAAACCCACTAAAATTCTCAGGGATCCACTTATAAACATGTTAAAAATAGGTCAAACATAATTTTTTATTTTCTTTTACTTCCAGCTTAAAATCTATCCCTCGATTATACATTTTTATTATTACTTTTATAGGTTTATTTTGTTTCTTTTATGCCCATTTTGTCATAGAAAACATTGTTTTTTTAATGGCAAAAATACAAAGTACGCGATATTTCCCCCCAAAAAATATTTCAAAGTGTAATATTTGATGTGAAATAATTGGAGGCTTCAATAATTCATAACAACATTGATTTTGATTCATTATGATTTTTTAAGCAATGACAGTTTGAAAAAAACCCTACTAAAATTCTCAGGGATCCACTTATAAACATGTTAAAAATAGGTAAAATGTAATTTTTTATTTTCTTTTACTTCCAGCTTAAAATCTATCCGTCGATTATACATTTTTATTATTACTTCTATGGGTTTATTTTGTTTCTTTTATGCCTATTTTGTCATAGAAAATATAGTTTTTTAATGGCAAAAACACAAAGTACGCGATATTTTCCCCAAAAAATATTTCAAAGTGTAATATTTGATGTAAAATAATTGGAGCCTTCAATAATTCATAACAACATTGATTTTGATTCATTATGATTTTTTTAAACAATGACAGTTTAAAAAACAAAAAAACACTGAAATTCTCAGGGATCCACTTATAAACATGTTAAAAACAGGTCAAACATAATTTGTTCTTTTCTTTTGCTTCCAGCTTAAAATCTATCCGTCGATTATACATTTTTATTATTATTTTTATGGGTTTATTTTGTTTCTTTTATGCCCATTTTGTCATAGAAAACATTGTTTTTTTAATGGCAAAAACACAAAATACGCGATATTTTCCCCCCAAAATATTTCAAGTATGCAATATTTTCCACCAAATATATTTAAAGTGTAATATTTGATGTGAAATAATTGGAGCCTTCAATAATTCATAACAAAATTGATTTTGATTCATTATGATTTTTTAAGCAATGACAGTTTAAAAAAAACCCACTAAAATTCTCAGGGATCCTCTTATAAACATGTTAAAAATAGGTAAAACATTATTTTTATTTTTTTTTACTTCCAGCTTAAAATCTATCCGTCGATTGTACATTTTATTATTATTTTTATGGGTTTATTTTTTTTCTTTTATGCCCATTTTGTCTTAGAAAACATTGTTTTTTTTTAATGGCAAAAACACAAAGTATGCGATATTTTCCCCAAAAAATATTTCAAAGTGTAATATTTGATGTGAAATAATTGGAGCCTCCAATAATTCATAGCAACATTGATTTTGAGTCATTATTTTTTGAGCAATGACGGTTTTAAAGAAAAAAAAATAGCCTGCAAGACAGCTTTGTGTTAATAGTCAACATTGCAACTTTTTCTTATTACATTTAACCTGTATGCTGTTAAAAAGTTATCTGTGGGCCGCCTTTGGGTTCAGTTCAGTTTCAGTTTATTTCATTTCAATACATTTTTTATTTATCTCCTTCATTGATGTGCATCTTTGATCAATAGACAATTAAACCTCAGCAACTAAACACACATTTACACACCAATGCCTGGCAAAACTGGACAATAATGCACTATATCAATTTATATTATTATGTTTTGTCAACTTGTACGTCTTTGTCATTGCCTGAAATAAATAAATAAATGAAAAAAAAAAAAAATGAATGAAGGAACAGAATGAAGAAAATCTTATATTTTCCTGCCCCCTTCAACATAATACGTAGTCTTACTTAATGGATAGCATACAAACCAAACAAATACATCCAAATATAATGAAAATAAACAAAAAACACAAGTGCAAAACTTCATGAAGTACAAACCGAACAAAAAATGTAATATACACCTCAATTTCAAACATGCATACAATATAATTACAATTTAATGCATCGCATATTTCCAGTTGTTTCATTACAGCACGTCCAAAAATGAGTAGGAAGAAGCAGAGCTTATTTAACCCTACCCCTTTGAGTAGGTGAATAATGCACATCTGTTTGGTTTTCATAGAAAAAGCCAAGCCTAAGTCTAAAAAGAAAGAGGAGCCTGGTTCGCTGTTTCAAAGACACCGTGTGGACACACTCCTGTTGGACCTCAGGGCCAAATTTCCACCGACTTTCTATCAGGTACTCCAGAAAATATCAGAGAGGAGGAGCATGTATTTACACGGCAGATTTATCAATTTCCTTGATAATTGATTCTGGTATTTTTTATCACTCTGCAATTTCAGCCTAAGCCGGGAGAGAAGCCCATTCCAGGTATGACATTGATCGTACTGACACTGTTTACTTTCAAACAATGATGATTACCTAACAAAATAAGTAATTGGCATACTGTACCAGTCCAAGGTCTTGCTCAAACTATTGATTGAGAAAGTGTATTTTGGAAGACTCCCGCAATTATTGATCATTTGATTTTCTACCTGTGTGTGGCAGTGGAAGTGAAGAAAGAGCCTGAACCACTCACAGAAACCGTCAAACAAGAGGAACGGGAGCAGGCCACAAAATCTGCGGCCCCCGCACCTGCGAGCAAACCCCCTCCTGAGAAACGAGCCAGGCTGCAATGACGGCCCTTGGGAGCTCTTCTACTCTGCCCCTCCGCTGTGTTTACAGGGTGATGAACCGTGTCAGTGTCCGGACGACTTGCACGCTGCAAAATGAAATCATGATGACGTGGTCCCAGATGGAATGTCAGCAAGCATTGGACAGTGAGCTAAGTGACGTCACTCGCCATTTCTGGTTCAAGGATGACTTTCATCCCCGCTCTGCTCTCAGGAAGATGTCATGCTTCTCTCGTCATTCCAGTTTTCAGTGTTTTGTGTTGTAAATATATCAGCTATTGTCTGCTAGTGTGCGTTTAGTATGTTTCAAAATTAGTTAGAATCAGATGGAAATGTTTCTGTTGTGATTATTCCTAATTCTAAATGGGTTTTGTGGGTCATGTTCAAATAACATGGATCGGTTGTTACTAGGGATGTCCGATATTATCGGACTGACGATATTATCGGCCGATAAATGCCTTAAAATGTAATATTGGAAATTATCGGTTTCAAAAAGTAAAATGTATGACTTTTTAAAACGCCGCTGTGTACACGGACGTAAGGAGAAATACAGAGCGCCAATAAACCTTAAAGGCACTACCTTTGCATGCCGGCCCAGTCACATAATATCTACGGCTTTTCACACACACAAGTGAATGCAAGTCATATTTGGTCAACAGCCATACAGGTCACACTGAGGGTGGCCGTATAAACAACTTTAATATGCGCCACACTGTGAACCCACACCAAACAAGAATGACAAACACATTTCGGGAGAACATCCGCACCGTAACACAACATAAACACAACAGAACAAATACCCAGAACCCCTTGCAGCACTAACTCTTCCGGGACGCTACAATATACGCTACCCCCTACCTCCACCTCCTCATGCTCTCTCAGGGAGAGCATGTCCCAAATTCCAAGCTGCTGTCTTGAGGCATGTTAAAAAAAATAATGCACTTTGTGACTTCAATAATAAATATGGCAGTGCCATGTTGGCATTTTTTTTTCCATAACTTGAGTTGATTTATTTTGGAAAACCTTGTTACATTGTTTAATGCATCCAGCGGGGCATCACAACAAATGAGGCATAATAATGTGTTAATTCCACGACTGTATATATCGGTATCGGTTGAAATTGGAATCGGTAATTAACAGTTGGACAATATCAGATATCGGCAAAAAAGCCATTATCGGACACCTCTAGTTGTTACGGTCAAAAATTTTCAAATAAGTGGTTAATTAGATATTGAGACCTATTTATTCCTTGAAAGAAAATCAAGGTGTCATCAGTGTTACTAAACTGCACACATAATGCATATATATTAACTAAACATCACACATAATGCATATATATTAACTAAACATCACACATAATGCATATATATTAACTAAACATCACACATAATGCATATATATTAACTAAACATCACACATAATGCATATATATTAACTAAACATCACACATAATGCCTATATATTAACTAAACATCACACATAATGCATATATATTAACTAAACATCACACATAATGCATATATATTAACTAAACATCACACATAATGCATATATATTAAGTAAACATCACACATAATGCATATATATTAACTAAACATCACACGTAATGCATATATATTAACTAAACATCACACAATGCATATATATTAACTAAACATCACACATAATGCATATATATTAACTAAACATCACACATAATGCATATATAATAACTAAGTATCACACGTAATGCATATATATTAACTAAACATCACACATAATGCATATACATTAACTAAACATCACACATGATGCATATATATTAACTAAACATCACACATAATGCATATATAACATCACACATAATGCATATATATTAACTAAACATCATACATAATGCATATATATTAACTAAACATCACACATAATGCATATATATTAACTAAACATCACACATAATGCATATATATTAACTAAACATCACACATAATGCATATATATTAACTAAACATCACACATAATGCATATATATTAACTAAACATCACACATAATGCATATATATTAACTAAACATCACACATAATGCATATATATTAACTAAACATCACACACAATGCATATATATTAACTAAACATCACACACAATGCATATATATTACCTAAACACATAATGCATATATATTAACTAAACATCACACATAATGCATATATATTAACTAAACATCACACATAATGCATATATATTAACTAAACATCACACTTAATGCATATATATTAACTAAACATCACACTTAATGCATATATATTAACTAAACATCACACATGATGCATATATATTAACTAAACATCACACACAATGCATATATATTACCTAAACACATAATGCATATATATTAACTAAACATCACACATAATGCATATATATTAACTAAACATCACACATAATGCATATATAACATCACACATAATGCATATATATTAACTAAACATCACACTTAATGCATATATATTAACTAAACATCACACTTAATGCATATATATTAACTAAACATCACACATAATGCATATATATTAACTAAACATCACACACAATGCATATATATATTACCTAAACACATAATGCATATATATTAACTAAACATCACACATAATGCATATATATTAACTAAACATCACACATAATGCCTATATATTAACTAAACATCACACATAATGCATATATGTTAACTAAACATCATACATAATGCATATATATTAACTAAACATCACACATAATGCATATATATTAACTAAACATCACACATAATGCATATATATTAACTAAACATAAATGATAAATGATAAATGGGTTGTACTTGTATAGCGCTTTTCTACCTTCAAGGTACTCAAAGCGCTTTGACAGTATTTCCACATTTACCCACTCACACACACATTCACACACTGATGGCGGGAGCTGCCATGCAAGGCGCTAACCAGCAGCCATCAGAGGCAAAGGGTGAAGTGTCTTGCCCAAGGACACAACGGACGTGACTAGGAAGGTAGAAGGTGGGAACATCACACATAATGCATATATAACATCACACATAATGCATATATATTAACTAAACATCATACATAATGCATATATATTAACTAAACATCACACATAATGCATATATAACATCACACATAATGCATATATATTAACTAAACATCACACTTAATGCATATATATTAACTAAACATCACACTTAATGCATATATATTAACTAAACATCACACATAATGCATATATATTAACTAAACATCACACACAATGCATATATATATTACCTAAACACATAATGCATATATATTAACTAAACATCACACATAATGCATATATATTAACTAAACATCACACATAATGCATATATATTAACTAAACATCACACATAATGCATATATGTTAACTAAACATCATACATAATGCATATATATTAACTAAACATCACACATAATGCATATATATTAACTAAACATCACACATAATGCATATATATTAACTAAACATCACACATAATGCATATATAACATCACACATAATGCATATATATTAACTAAACATCACACATAATGCATATATAACATCACACATAATGCATATATATGAACTAAACATCACACATAATGCATATACATGAACTAAACATCACACATAATGCATATATATTAACTAAACATCACACATAATGCATATAAATGAACTAAACATCACACATAATGCATACCTGTATATATTAACAAGAGAAAAATGAAGCATTGTGTATTTGGCACTCGTTAGAATGCAAAGTTCGCAGCAGAGTGTGAAGCGACTGGGATGAGAATCAGCACCTCTAAGTCCGAGTCCATGGTTCTCGCCCGGAAAAAGGTGGAGTGCCATCCCCGGGTTGGGGAGGAGATCTTGCCCCAAGTGGAGGAGTTCAAGTACCTCGGAGTCTTGTTCATAAGTGAGGGGAGAGTGGATCGTGACACCGACAGGCAGATCGGTGCGGCTTCTTCAGTAATGCGGACGCTGTACCGATCTGTCGTGGTGCAGAAGGAGCTGAGCCGGAAGGCAAAGCTCTCAATTTACCGGTCGATCTACGTCCCCATCCTCACCTATGGTCATGAGCTTCGGGTTATGACCGAAAAGGACAAGAGCACGGGTACGCCTCGGGATCCCCCGGGAGGAGCTGGACGAAGTGGCTGGGGAGAGGGAAATCTGGGCTTCCCTGCTTAGGCTGCTGCCCCCGCGACCTGACCTCGGATAAGCGGAAGAAGATGGATGGATGGATAGAATGCAAAGTGCAGTACTTTGAGAAAACGTACATATAGTAAAAATACAGGTAGAGTTTTTTGACTTAAAATGTACAAAACAACTCAACGCTTTTCAGCCGTCACACTTGGGATGTGAGTTCACGTTGATTACCTCTAGGTGTCGCCATTTATTGTGGTGCAGTTCCCCGAAAGAAGAAAAAAGACCGGAAAAGCATGACGAAAACACCTTCTTGGTTGTTGTATCGTTAATTGTCACTAAAAAAATATATACGGTACTAAGAAAAGTATAAAATGGTACATTTGCTGTCAGTATGATTCTAAACGGCTGGAAGAGTGTCGAAGTAGGCTGATGTCTGGGTTTTTGGCAAGATAGAACAACATTTTGGTTAGTTTGAATCCTCAATTGTTATCGGGTTGAAACACGTAAATTGGTAAAAAAAAAACACAACAATTTAATAATTTTTTTTTTTAATAAACCTTTATTTATAAATTTCAACATTTACAAACAGTTGAAAATAATAATCAAAGTAAGTACAAAAAACAGTACAAAACAGTACAAAACAGCGCCAGGGGGTTGTAAATTCCAAGTGTATATTGGTAAATTTGCTCCCAGGTGGGAGAAACGATGACGACATGAGGGGATAAGGCTATAAGGAGTAGACTTTATTTTAAATTTTATTTATTTAAAAAAAAAAAAATGTATTGAACAACAAATATATATCCTCAATGTACATAAAAGTCAAGGCACTTTCAACATATTCAACAATTTTACGTATCTACCAGGTTGAGCAAATTATGACTTTAACAAAACATGTCAATGAAAGAAAATAAAAGCACACACACTGAGTAATAAAAATAACAATAAACAATATGATAAAATACAAAATTCAAAAAGACAAAAAAAGGGCTAATTTCAATCACTTTAAACTGTTTCAATAAATATATCAATTTAAGGGCTTTTGTACTTTTAACCATTTTCCAAGATTTAATTGATCATTTAAAACCATTAAGCCAATTAGAAAATGTAGGTTTTACTTTCAAAAATCGACATTTATGTATGAAAAACGTTGCTTGCAGCATAATAATGTTGACAAACATTCTATGTTTCCATCATTTATAAGCATTCCAAATTTGATCTATTCTATTGTGAATGGGGACATCTGCACACCCTTGTCTCTCAGCCAATTTCTGACCTCCCAAGGAATGCACTTAAATCGGTGTGTTTTACCACTGCACATTTTTTGTGCCTTTAAAAAAGAATTAGAACTCTATGTTAAAACACTCTCTACCTTTAACAACCAAAAAGCTGTGATAACGATGATGCTGTGTTCCAAATCTAATTATTTACTGAACTTGTGTGAGCCTATGGCTTTAAATTTTGTTACATATATATATTTTGCATTCTATTTTAGTTACTTTATTGAGTTTACAACCCCCTAGCGCAGTTTTGCGCTGTTCTTGTACTTATTTTGATCATTATTAATTCTCGATTGTTTGTAAATGTTGCAGTTTATAAATAAAGGTTTATAAAATCAAAGAAAAAGAAAAGAAAAGGTGCAATGTAAAGGTGTGTATGTTTTTATGTCTTTGATTTTAACTATTAGAAATAAAGAAACGTTAAACCTAAAAAAAAATTATATAAATATATATATATATATATATATATATATATATATATATATATATATATATATATATGTATATATATATATATATATATATATATATATATATATATATATATAAATATATATATATATATATATATATAAAAAAAATATATATATATATATATATATATATATATATATATATATATATATATATATATATATATATATCTCATTCTACTTTAGTTACTTTATTGAGTTTACAGCCCCCTGGCGCTGTTTTGCACTGTTTTTGTACTGTTTTTTTTTTTTTTACTTATTTTAATCATTATTATTCATCCATTGTTTGTAAATTTTGCAGTTTATAAATAAAGGTTGATAAAATAAAATTAAAAAAGGTGCAATGTAAAGGTGTGTATGTTTTTTATGTCTTTGATTTTAACTATTAAAAATAAAGAGATGTTAAACCTGAAAAAAAAAAAATATATATATATATATATATTTTGCATTCTATTTTAGTTAGTTTATTGAGTTAAAGCCCCCTGGCGCTGTTTTGCACTGTTTTTGTACTGTTTTTTTTAAAACTTATTTTGATCATCATTATTTATCGATTGTTTGTAAATGTTGCAGTTTATAAATAAAGGTTTATATAATAAAATAAAAAAATAAAAGGTGCAATGTAAAGGTGTATATGTTTTTATGTCTTTGATTTTAACTATTAGAAATATAGAGACGTTAAAGCTGAAAAAAATAAAAATACAATTTTTTAGAGACTTTTATTATCGGCCGATAAATGCTGTAAAATGTAATATCGGAAATTATCGGTATCGTCTTTTTATTATCGGTATCGTTTTTTTAATTTTTATTTTTTATTAAATCAACATAAAAAACACAAGATACACTTACAATTAGTGCACCAACCCAAAAAACCTCCCTCCCCCATTCACACTCATTCACACATATTTCTGTTATTAATATTCTGGTTCCTACATTATATATCAATATATATCAATACAGTCTGCAAGGGATACAGTCCGTAAGCACACATGATTGTGCGTGCTGCTGGTCCACTAATAGTACTAACCTTTAACAGTTAATTTGACTCATTTTCATTAATTACTAGTTTCTATGTAACTGTTTTTGTATTGTTTTACTTTCTTTTTTTATTCAAGAAAATGTTTTTAATTTATTTATCTTATTTCATTAATTATTTATTAATTATTTTATAATTTTTTTAATTTAAGGACCTTATCTTCACCATACCTGGTTGTCCAAATTAGGCATAATAATGTGCTAATTCCACAACTGTATATATCGGTATCGGTTGATATCGGTATCGGTAAATAAGAGTTGGACAATAACGGAATATTGGATATTGGCAAAAAAGCCATTATCGGACATCCCTAATAATTTTTATTTTTATTTAATAAATTATTTTGATTATCATTATTCCTCAATTGTTTGTAAATGTTGCAATTTATAAATAAAGGTTTATTAAATAAAACATTTTTTAAAAAAAATTTAAAAAAAAAAAAACACTGCAAAGCGGGGGAAGCCACGAAGAAGAAGTTGTTCGCGTGGCATGACGGGATATGTTCCTCCTCCGCTGGAGGACTCAAAGCGGCGCCCCGGCTGGCTGCCTGCTCGCGGCGGAGAGGAAGATGGCCGCGGCTGAGGGGATTTTCAGGCCAGCGTCTGGAAGCAGCAGCAGGGCGTCTTTCGTCATGTTCGACTAGTGTCGCCGCCGCGGTTCCGTCGGTCCTAACGCGGGCCATGGGCTCCCAGACTCTCCAGATCCTCAGGCAGGGGGTTTGGGCTTCAATCACCGGCGGATGGTACTACGACCCCGACCAGAATACGTTCGTCAACGCGCTCCATCTTTACATCTGGCTCTTCTTGCTATGTTTCCCCTTCACGCTTTACATGGTGAGTGTCTTCTTCTTATCTCGCCATGTTGCTTTTTTATGGACAGGCTGTCCTTTATTATGTGGAGCGTCGACAATGTAATAATCAAACCACCCCGACACTGAATATTTCAGCAACCCAACACAGCATTGATATAAAATGAGTATTTAACTGGGCTAAATTGATCAAAATCATTTCCCGTTAAATTGTGCCGCCTTTTTGTATGTATGTTCCTCAAGTAAAGCCGAGCTAGTCTGTGTAACTAAGTTAATTCCCCTCAACCCTTTCATCCATCCTCCTTTTAGGGCCATCTTTTGGGGATGTTTAACGCTCATCTGTCACTTTTTAGACCTCGTCGCTTTGTTTACTTTCTCCACTTTTTACACGCAGTCACATTTCCACTTTTCAAAGTATATCATCTTTTGTTGTTTATCCATCCATCCATCTTCTTCCGCTTATCCGAGGTCGGGTCGCGGGGGCAGCAGCCTAAGTAGACTTCCCTCTCCCCAGCCAATTCGTCCAGCTCCGTCCGGGGGATCCCGAGGCATTCCCAGGCCAGCCGGGAGACATCAATCAATCAATCAATCAATCAATCAATGTTTACTTATATAGCCCTAAATCACGAGTGTCTCAAAGGGCTGCACAAGCCACAACTACATCCTCGGCTCAGATCCCACATTAGGGCAAGGAAAAACTCAACCCAATAGGACAATGAGAAACCTTGGAGGGGACTGCAGATGTGGGGACGCCTTCCCCTGGGCGACCGGTGCAATGGACGTCGAGTGGATCTAGCATAATATGGCGAGAGTCCAGTCCATAGTGGATCTAACATAATATTGTGAGAGTCCAGTCCATAGTGGATCTAACATAATAGTGAGAGTCCAGTCCATAGTGGATCTAACATAATAGTGAGAGTCCAGTCCATAGTGGATCTAACATAATAGTGAGAGTCCAGTCCATAGTGGATCTAACATAATAGTGAGAGTCCAGTCCATAGTGGATCTAACATACAGTAATAGTGAGAGTCCAGTCCATAGTGGATCTAACATAATAGTGAGAGTCCAGTCCATAGTGGATCTAGCATAATGTTGTGAGAGTCCAGTTCATAGTGGATCTAACATAATAGTGAGAGTCCAGTCCATAGTGGATCTAACATAATAGTGAGAGTCCAGTCCATAGTGGATCTAGCATAATATTGTGAGAGTCCAGTCCATAGTGGATCTAACATAATAGTGACAGTCCAGTCCATAGTGGATAGCATAATAGTGAGAGTCCAGTCTATAGTGGATCTAACATAATAGTGAGAGTCCAGTCCATAGTGGATGTAACATAATATTGTGAGAGTCCAGTCCATAGTTGATCTAACATAATAGTGAGAGTCCAGTCCATAGTTGATCTAACATAATAGTGAGAGTCCAGTCCATAGTGGATCTAACATAATAGTGAGAGTCCAGTCCATAGTGGATCTAGCATAATATTGTGAGAGTCCAGTCCATAGTGAATCTAACATAATAGTGAGAGTCCAGTCCATAGTGGGATCTAACATACAGTAATAGTGAGAGTCCAGTCCATAGTGGACGTAACATAATGGTGAGAGTCCAGTCCATAGTGGATCTAACATAATAGTGAAAGTCCAGTCCATAGTGGATCTAACATAATAGTGTTAGAGTTCAGTCCATAGCGGATCTAACATAATATTGTGAGAGTCCAGTCCGTAATGGATCTAGCATAATATTGTGAGAGTCCAGTCCGTAGTGGATCTAACATAATAGTGAGAGTCCAGTCCATAGTGGATCTAACATAATAGTGAGAGTCCAGTCCATAGTGGATCTAACATAATAGTGAGAGTCCAGTCCATAGTGGATCTAACATAATTGTGAGAGTCCAGTCCATAATGGATCTAACAAAATAGTGAGAGTCCAGTCCATAGTGGATCTAACATAATATTGTGAGATTCCAGTCCATAGTGGATCTAACATAATAGTGAGAGTCCAGTCCATAGTGGATCTAACATAATAGTGAGAGTCCAGTCCATAGTGGATCTAACATACAGTAATAGTGAGAGTCCAGTCCATAGTGGATCTAGCATAATGTTGTGAGAGTCCAGTCCATAGTGGATCTAACATAATAGTGAGAGTCCAGTCCATAGTGGATCTAACATAATAGTGAGAGTCCAGTCCATAGTGGATCTAGCATAATATTGTGAGAGTCCAGTCCATAGTGGATCTAACATAATAGTGACAGTCCAGTCCATAGTGGATCTAGCATAATAGTGAGAGTCCAGTCCATAGTGGATCTTACATAATAGTGAGAGTCCAGTCCATAGTGGATCTAGCATAATATTGTGAGAGTCCAGTCCACAGTGGATCTAGCATAATATTGTGAGATTCCAGTCCATAGTGGATGTAACATAATAGTGAGAGTCCAGTCCATAGTTGATCTAACATAATAGTGAGAGTTCAGTCCATAGTGGATCTAGCATAATATTGTGAGAGTCCAGTCCATAGTGAATCTAACATAATAGTGAGAGTCCAGTCCATAGTGGATCTAACATACAGTAATAGTGAGAGTCCAGTCCATAGTGGATGTAACATAATGGTGAGAGTCCAGTCCATAATGGATCTAACATAATAGTGAGAGTCCAGTCCATAGGGGATCTAGCATAATAGTGAGAGTCCAGTCCATAGTGGATCTTACATAATAGTGAGAGTCCAGTCCATAGTGGATCTAGCATCATATTGTGAGAGTCCAGTCCATAGTGGATCTAGCATAATATTGTGAGATTCCAGTCCATAGTGAATCTAACATAATAGTGAGAGTCCAGTCCATAGTTGATCTAACATAATAGTGAGAGTCCAGTCCATAGTGGATCTAACATAATAGTGAGAGTCCAGTCCATAGTGGATCTAGCATAATATTGTGAGAGTCCAGTCCATAGTGAATCTAACATAATAGTGAGAGTCCAGTCCATAGTGGATCTAACATACAGTAATAGTGAGAGTCCAGTCCATAGTGGATGTAACATAATGGTGAGAGTCCAGTCCATAGTGGATCTAACATAATAGTGAGAGTCCAGTCCATAGTGGATCTAGCATAATAGTGAGAGTCCAGTCCATAGTGGATCTTACATAATAGTGAGAGTCCAGTCCATAGTGGATCTAGCATAATATTGTGAGATTCCAGTCCATAGTGGATGTAACATAATAGTGAGAGTCCAGTCCATAGTTGATCTAACATAATAGTGAGAGTCCAGTCCATAGTGGATCTAACATAATAGTGAGAGTCCAGTCCATAGTGGATCTAGCATAATATTGTGAGAGTCCAGTCCATAGTGAATCTAACATAATAGTGAGAGTCCAGTCCATAGTGGATCTAACATACAGTAATAGTGAGAGTCCAGTCCATAGTGGATGTAACATAATGGTGAGAGTCCAGTCCATAGTGGATCTAACATAATAGTGAGAGTCCAGTCCATAGTGGATCTAGCATAATAGTGAGAGTCCAGTCCATAGTGGATCTTACATAATAGTGAGAGTCCAGTCCATAGTGGATCTAGCATAATAGTGAGAGTCCAGTCCATAGTGGATCTAGCATAATAGTGAGAGTCCAGTCCATAGTGGATCTAACATAATAGTGAGAGTCCAGTCCATAGTGGATCTAACATAATAGTGAGAGTCCAGTCCATAGTGGATCTAGCATAATATTGTGAGAGTCCAGTCCATAGTGGATCTAGCATAATAGTGAGAGTCCAGTCCATAGTGGATCTAACATAATAGTGAGAGTCCAGTCCATAGTGGATCTAACATAATAGTGAGAGTCCAGTCCATAGTGGATCTAGCATAATATTGTGAGAGTCCAGTCCATAGTGGATCTAACATAATAGTGACAGTCCAGTCCATAGTGGATCTAGCATAATAGTGAGAGTCCAGTCCATAGTGGATCTTACATAATAGTGAGAGTCCAGTCCATAGTGGATCTAGCATAATATTGTGAGAGTCCAGTCCACAGTGGATCTAGCATAATATTGTGAGATTCCAGTCCATAGTGGATGTAACATAATAGTGAGAGTCCAGTCCATAGTTGATCTAACATAATAGTGAGAGTCCAGTCCATAGTGGATCTAGCATAATATTGTGAGAGTCCAGTCCATAGTGAATCTAACATAATAGTGAGAGTCCAGTCCATAGTGGATCTAACATACAGTAATAGTGAGAGTCCAGTCCATAGTGGATGTAACATAATGGTGAGAGTCCAGTCCATAGTGGATCTAACATAATAGTGAGAGTCCAGTCCATAGTGGATCTAGCATAATAGTGAGAGTCCAGTCCATAGTGGATCTTACATAATAGTGAGAGTCCAGTCCATAGTGGATCTAGCATAATATAGTTAGAGTCCAGTCCATAGTGGATCTAGCATAATATTGTGAGATTCCAGTCCATAGTGGATGTAACATAATAGTGAGAGTCCAGTCCATAGTTGATCTAACATAATAGTGAGAGTCCAGTCCATAGTGGATCTAACATAATAGTGAGAGTCCAGTCCATAGTGGATCTAGCATAATATTGTGAGAGTCCAGTCCATAGTGAATCTAACATTATAGTGAGAGTCCAGTCCATAGTGGATCTAACATACAGTAATAGTGAGAGTCCAGTCCATAGTGGATCTAGCATAATATTGTGAGAGTCCAGTCCATAGTGAATCTAACATAATAGTGAGAGTCCAGTCCATAGTGGATCTAACATACAGTAATAGTGAGAGTCCAGTCCATAGTGGATGTAACATAATGGTGAGAGTCCAGTCCATAGTGGATCTAACATAATAGTGAGAGTCCAGTCCATAGTGGATCTAGCATAATATTGTGAGATTCCAGTCCATAGTGGATCTAACATAATAGTGAGAGTCCAGTCCATAGTGGGGCCAGCACGAGACCATCCCGAGCAGAGACAGGTCAGCAGCGCAGACGTCCCCAACCGATGCACAGACTAGCGGTCCACCCCGGGTCCCGACTTTGGACAGCAAGCGCTTCATCCGTGGCCACCGAACACATAGTCTTCCCAACATGTCCTGGGCCCGACGTGCCCGAAACACCTCCCTCGGGAGGTGTTCGGGTGGCATCCTGATCAAATGCCCTAACCACCTCATCTGGCTCCTCTCCATGTGGAGGAGCAGCGGCTTTACTTTGAGCTCCCCCCGGATGGCAGAGCTCCTCACCCTATCTCTAAGGGAGAGACCCGCCACCCGGCGGAGGAAACTCATTTCGGCCCGTGATCTTGTCCTTTTGGTCATAACCCAAAGCTCAAGACCATAGGTGAGGATGGGAACGTAGATCGAGCTGTAAATTGAGAGCTTTGCCTTCCGGCTCAGCTCCTTCTTCACCATAACAGATTGATACAGCGTCCGCATTACTGAAGACGCTGCACCAATAATAATAATAATACATTTTATTTGTATTGCACTTTACATTTGAACTAGGGTTGTACCGTATACCGGTATTAGCATAGTACCCCAATACTAATTAATCATATTCGGTACTATACCGCCTCTGAAAGGTACAGTAGCGTATCAAGTCAATACTACTATGATTACGTCGATATTTATTGGCGTCACGACATCTTCTTTCGTTTAAAAAAAATTTATATTATGTTCATAAACTCAGGAAATATGTCCCTGGACACATGAGGACTTTGAATATGATCAATGTTTGATCCTGTAACGACTTGGTATCGGATTGATACCCAAATTTGTAGTATCATCCAAAACTAATGTAAAGTATCCAAACAACAGAAAAATAAGTGATTATTACATTTTAACAGAAGTGTAGATAGAACATGTTAAAAGAGAAAGTAAGCAGAAATTAACAGTAAATGAACAAATCGTTTAATAATTCATTTTCTACCACTTGTCCTTAATAATTTTGACAAAATAATAGAATGGAAAATGACACAATATGTTACTGCATATGTCAGCAGACTAAATAAGGAGCCTTTGTTTGCTTACTTACTACAAAAATACAAGTTGTCTAGTATGTTCACTATTTTATTTAAGGACAAAATTGCAGTAAGAAACATATGTTTAAAGTACCCTAAGATTTTTTTTGTTAAAATAATGCAATTTTTTTGTGGTTCCCTTTATTTAGAAAAGTACCGAAAAGTATCAAACGAATTTTGGTACTGGTACCAAAATATTGGTATCGGGACGACACTAATTTGAACAATAATGCCAAAAATGTATTATTTGCACAGCTATGTTATTTATTTTACGTAAAAATAATATTTTTCTATTTTATTTATGTTATGTAATTCTGTGCTACTTTAAACAGTTTATTTTCTGTGCTGTAAATACCCATCTTGACTAACTGGGTTAATACAAGTCCCACTGACTGTTTACAGTACAGTTGTCATTCACTTCAATTTCACTGAATTTCGCTCAAAAATGAATATCTTTATGTTTATTGAAAATATATTGAGATATATATGAAATATCGAGTTTAAGTAAAAATATATCGAGATATACTTTTTCGTCCATATCGCCCAGCCCTATGTTGATGCTTGCATCATTTTTTTATGTCCAGGAAGAAGCTACACTGCGGAAACTGAAATCTAAGTAAGATTAAGTATCTCAAATAAGGGTGATATTTGCTTATTTTCTGTCTGATAATATAATTCTTCTCACTAAGCAGATTTTATGTTAGAGTGTTTTACTTGTTTTAAGGGTTTTGGTCCTAAATGATCTCAGTAAGATATTACAGGTTGTTGCTGAGATTTAATGACCTATATTGAGTAAAACATGCTTGAAACTAGGATATCAAGTGTTGCAAAGCTGTGTCATTAACACTCACAAGTATAAAACTGCTTTTTCAAAGTAATAATTTCTTATTTCAAGCATGAAATAAAAAAATCATGACTTTGACACAATTGTGTCTCATAATTAAAACAGATGACAGCCAAATGGACTTTGCTGTTTTATTTTCAATGAAACAATAGAAAATACGTTCTCATATAGTAGTACAGTTGGCACAGTACAGCAAACGGACAGTTAATATTTAAACATTTAACATGTGACATTTCTAACAATTTTAAACAGAAATAGTTCATGCACATTCAGATAAATTCTTCAAAATTACAATTAAAAAAATTTGGGCCCGGGTTCCGGGCCGTATATATGCGCACTAATTGACTGAAAGAGCACGCACTTGACTTGTTGTCGATGGAAAAATGCATTTTTAGACAATATGATTTGCCTGAGCGGCTAGGAGACCCCGAGAGTAACAAGTGGTTGCCTTGTTGCCTTTCCATAAAGAACAACAAATTAGTTTTTAGTATAAGTTTGCTGGTTTCAAGAAATGTAATGCCGAGCGCATATCATTATGTCAAGATAATGGCACTAGCATTTACTTAGTTTAAGAATATTTTTCAACATATTGAGCAAAAAGGTCTAATTTTTTTTTTCTACCAAGAAAAGTGCACTTGTTATTAGTGAGAATATACTTATTTTAAGGTATTTTTGGGTTCATTGAGGTTATCTAATTTTACTTGTTTTGGAAAGTCTTGACAAGCCACATTTTCTTGTTCTATTGGCAGATAATTTTGCTTAGTTCAAATAAAATACCCCTCATTTTTGTATTTTTTTTTTTCTTGTTTTTGAACACTGACTTTTTGCAGTGTAGGAAAAACCAGAAACCCAGAGAAACGAAGTGATAAGCATAATGAATGAGTTTCATAATATTTACACCTGTGGTTTTAGTCAGACCTCAAACCTCTGCTACTGCAAATAAATATTGGCTTCAAACACAACTACATAATTAAACACTTTTTTTTTCGATGCGCCAGCACTTGCATATTTCGCCAGAAACGATGTGTTCCTAACGGCCGTCTTCCTAATAAAAACGGGCAAAAGAAAATGAGAAGCAAGCAAAGCCGGAAATTGCGTGCGACGTGCATCTTGAAGGTAAACAAGCATTTGTCACTGCTGGCGAACGGCGAGGGTTGATGAAGTGGCGAGACTCTCGTATTTGCAATACTTGGCCATCGCACTAGATGCCAGAGCCAAGGCGGAGGGTTACGTAGGAGAGGGGGGGGACAGGACATTTACACATCTTCTTGGTTCTGGTCTTTTTAAAAAAAATGACAACCCATAAAAAGCATAACATCATTGGTTTCATACGTTGAACTATCTCCGCTGCTTACATTTCTATTAGTGCCCCCCCGGGCGTGACGTCCTCGAGTGTCAGTTTGCTGAGCCGTACTATATCGGGGCGATAGTGTTTGATATTATTTCAAGGCTGCTTCAGTTCTATTCTGAGAGCGGAAATCCAGCAGTCAGAGAGTGGCGTCCATGTTCGCTGTGCGACGTGGAGGAAGGCACGTTATTGGAGGACAGCACAGTTTGTGGTGGTGGTCGAGACACAGGTGCCAAAATTGATGACATGCTCGGCGGCCACAGCGCCAGGTGTGACGTGCAGTGGGGCCTCAATCTGAGAGCTTAATTGGTTCTATGATGGTACTATTACCTTAACAATTGCATCTTAAATTGTTGCTCATTGAAATGAATTGAAACTAATTGGATTGGTGCTTGACCCCTAAAACAAATGAGAAATGGATTATACCATAGCACTTTTCTACCCACGACCCATCAGGAGCAAGGGTGAAGTGTCTTGCCCAAGGACACAACACACATGACTAGGATGGCGGAAGCTGGGATCGAACCTGGAACCAGAGCTGGGCGATATGGAAGAAAAAGTGTATCTCGATATATCTTTACTAGAGATGTCCGATAATGGCTTTTTTTGCCGATATCAATTAATCAATCAATCAATCAATGTTTATTTATATAGCCCTAAATCACAAGTGTCTCAAAGGGCTGTACAAGCCACAACGACATCCTCGGTACAGAGCCCACATATCCGATATCCGATATTCCGATATTGTCCAACTCTTAATTACTGATACCGATATATACAGTCGTGGAATTAACACATTATTGTGCCTAATTTTGTTGTGATGCCCCACTGGATGCATTAAACAATGTAACAAGGTTTTCCAAAATAAATCAACTCAAGTTATGGAAAAAAATGGCAACATGGCACTGCCATATTTATTATTGAAGTCACAAAGTGCATAATTTTTTTTAACATGCCTAAAAAAAAAGCAGCTTGGAATTTGGGACATGCTCTCCCTGAGAGAGCATGAGGAGGTTGGGGTAGGGGGTAGCTGGGGGTGTGTATTGTAGCGTCCCGGAAGAGTTAGTGCTGCAAGGGGTTCTGGGTATTTGTTCTGTTGTGCTTATGTTGTGTTACGGTGCGGATGTTCTCCCGAAATGTGTTTGTCATTCTTGTTTGGTGTGGGTTGACAGTGTGGCGCATATTTGTAACAGTGTTAAAGTTGTTTATACGGTCACCCTCAGTGTGACCTGTATGGCTGTTGACCAATTATGCCTTGCATTCACTTGTGTGTGTGTGTGAAAAGCCGTAGATAATATGTGATTGGGCCGGCACGCAAAGGCAGTGCCTTTAAGGTTTATTGGCGCTCCGTACTTCTCCCTACGTCCGTGTACACAGCTGCGTTTTAAAAAGTCATAAATTTTACTTTTTGAAACCGATACCGATAATTTTGAAACCGATACCGATAATTTCCGATATTACATTTTAAAGTATTTATCGGGCGATAATATCGGACATCTCTAATTTTTACTTAAACTCGATATTCGAAATATATATCGATGTATTTTTGGGTGAAAGTATACATATAAAGATATTCATTTTTGAGCGATATTCAGTGAAATTGAGGTGAATGACAACTGTACTGGAAACAGTCAGTAGCACTTTTATTAACCCAGTTAGTCAAGATGGGTATTTACAGCACAGGAAATAAACAAAACCGTAACACTACATAACATAAATAAAATAGAAAAATATTCTTTCTACGTAAAAAAACTAACATAGCTGTGCAAATAATACAAAATGTATCAAACTCAGATTTAAAAAAAAAACTTTTGCAGGCAGGCACTTTTGTGAGTTCCCTTCCTGGTTCGATGACCCGCCCTATCTTGCCTCTGATTGATCTGTCCCTAACCAATCGTGACTCATTATAGTAAACAAGCAACCAATCATGGATGTTCTTATACGTGCAAGCACGTCTTGGAAGGAGGAAGGGGAGGAGGGGAACACAACAAATAAGCGGCGTTTGGTCATTTTAACATGAAATACCGTTGTTTTTATTGTGTGAAGTCCAGATTTTGTCTCATTATTTAGCTGTATATGTCCCTTTTGTTCAGCAATGTTTGCCAGCGATTATAAGACAACAACTGAGCTTTTAGTTTCTCTTATGAAAATCGACAATGAAAACACGGTGTATTGGACCAACAATCACAATATTTATTATTAGGACTTAACATGACTGTTCTGTCCTCACTATATGTGTTGATGTTATACAGCTAGGCAGACAGCTAACAAATAATCCAAGACGTCTAATAAAGTTCCAAAGCAGATGAATCCATTTAGGCTCTTTATTGTTGTTGATCTTGCATTGTCTTTTCCTATCTTTACTTTTGTCTTGCAACTGAACTGACATCGTCAACCCGGAAGTGCCCAAACTAATGAAGCGTAGTATTTTCCTATCGCCACAAGGTGTCAGTAAGAGTCTATAATCAAATGGGCATAACAATGAGGTTTGTTTATTGGCACAAGCAGGTCGTCGTAGTTCTATTTAGGCATAGCAACCACAAAAGAACACAAACTAATGCGATCTCTTATCCTTTTTTTATGTTTAGGTCTGCTCTCAAACGCTAACTATATAACTGAGAATAAACTTGATTTCATCACAGAATGTTTCTCAAACAAATCAAATGTTGAAACAAACATTTTACAAAGTGATCGCTGCAGACACGACCGTGGTCCGATTGTAATTCACAAAATGAGAAAGGAGATTATTTTTAAGAGCCATTTCCTTTGACACACTTTTGTTTTTTCCCTGACTTTATTACCTTTATGAATCACTTCTTTCGGGACTCTATGAAAGCCTGTTCCTATCTCTCTATTTGAGCAACTGGAGCACCCAAGATCACTCTCACTTGTTTTAATGCTACACTCATGCTTGTTGACCATTGTATGAATTAAGCCGCAAAGAAGAAAAACGGATGTAACATGCAACTTTAAAAAAATTGAGCACATATGAAAATAGCGCGATTATAGTAACCATGATCACTTTGGTCACAATAACCGTGTTAAGGAATTTCTATACCATGACAACCCTAATTGTGGCTTAATACTTGTTTCTAATCACAGGCTTTGCCGTCCACCATGGTGATCGTGGGAATCTACTGCGGCGTGATCGCCGCCATGTTCCTGCTGCTCAAGACGGTCAACTACCGACTCCACCACGCCCTGGACGAGGGCGAGGTGGTGGAGCTCCAGGCCAAAAAGTCGCAGGATGGCAGAGGCGGTGCCGAGGTGCCAAACAACGGCAATGGAGGCGGTGGAACCCGTCACCAGGACAGCAGCGGCCCAGGGTAGGTTGGCCCTATGGTCTGTTATGCATTTTTTATAGGTGATGTTGATTTATTTTTCAGGTCATTTATATAGGTAATAAAAAAGAAGAGGACTCAAAATTGAACCCAGTGGTCTTCCACATTTTGATAGTTTTTTGTAGGGCTGGGCGATATACACAATAGTATATCTCCATATATTTTTACTTAGACTGGATATTCGATATATATCTCGATATATTTTCCAGTGAAAGTATACGTTTTTGAGCGAAATTCACTTGAAATTGAAGTGAATGACAACTGTACTGTAAACACTTTTATTAACCCAGTTAGTCAAGATGGGTGTTAACAGCACAGAAAAGAGCCTGTTTAAGTAGCACAGAATTACATAACATAAATAAAATAGAAAAATATTTTTTCTACATAAAATAAAAGTAACATAGCTGTGCAAATAATACAAAATGTATCCAGCCCAGATAGAAAATAAATTTGCAGGCAGGCACTTTAAAGGCCTACTGAAAGCCACTACTACCGACCACGCAGTCTGATAGTTTATACATCAATGATGAAATCTTAACATTGCAACACATGCCAATACGGCCGGGTTAACTTATAAAGTGCAATTTTAAATTTCCCGCTAAACTTCCGGTTGAAAATGTCTATGTATGATGACGTATACGCGTGGCGTCAATCGTTGAAACGGGAAGTATGCGGACACATTGAATCCTATACAAAAAACTCTGTTTTCATCTCAAAATTCCACAGTATTCTGGACATCTGTGTTGGTGAATCTTTTGCAATTTGTTTAATGAACAATGAAGACTGCAAAGAAGAAAGTTGTAGGTGGGATCAGTGTATTAGCGGCGGACTACAGCATCACAACCAGGAGGACTGAGAGATGCATAGCAGACGCGCTATCCGCCAAACTCACCTTAACTTCCTCCGTCTCCGGGCCGCCAACCGCATCTGTGATCGGGTGAAGTCCTTCGTCGCACCGTCAATCGCTGGAACGCAGGTGAGCACGGGTGTTAATGAGCAGATGAGGGCTGGCTGGCGTAGGTGGATAGCTAATGTTTTTAGCATAGCTGTGAGGTCCGGTTGCTAAGTTAGCTTCAATGGCGTCGTTAGCAATAGCATCGTTCACCTTCGCCAGGCTGGAAAGCATTAACCGTGTAGTTACAGGTCCATGGTTTAATAGTATTGTTGATTTTCTATCTATCCTTCCAGTCAAGGGTTTATTTCTTTTGTTTCTATATGCAGTTAAGCACGATGCTATCACGTTAGCTCCGTAGCTAATGTGTTTCGCCGATGTTTTGTTGTGGAGATAAAAGTCACTGTGAATGTCCATTTCGCGTTCTCGACTCTCATTTTCAAGAGGATATAGTATCCTAGGTGGTTTAAAATACAAATCCGTGATCCACAATAGAAAAAGGAGATAGTGTGGAATCCAATGAGCCAGCTTGTACCTAATTTACGGTCAGAGCGAAAAAAGATGCGTCCTGCGCTGCATTCTAGTCCTTCACTCTAACGTTCCTCATCCACGAATCTTTCATCCTCGCTCAAATTAATGGGGTAATCGTCGCTTTCTCGGTCCGAATCGCTCTAGCTGCATTGAAAACAATGGGGAAATGTGAGGAGCCTTTCAACTGTTGACGTCACGCTACTTCCGGTACAGGCAAGGCTTTTTTTAATCAGCGACCAAAAGTTGCAACTTTATCGTCGATGTTCTCTACTAAATCCTTTCAGCAAAAATATGGCAATATCGCGAAATGATCAAGTATGACACATAGAATGGATCTGCTATCCCCGTTTAAATAAAAAAAAATCATTTCAGTAGGTCTTTAATTCCCAGTCGACGATGTAATGGACTGTCACACATGTACGGTTCTGGTCAGCGCCAAGTAAGTGACTTGACTTAATTGTGCGGCTATGATCTTCCTCACTTCGGCATACATTTTTAGCAGCATTTTTCGTGCAAAATATACCCGGCTTGGCAACTGGAGAACAGTTTTGATTTGGGCTTACATGGTAAACAACTCAAATTAATGTTTTATCCAGACGCATACATTTGTCCAAAAGTGGCCAAGTAGGCGCATTGTGGGTTTCCTGGACGTCGTCTACGTCGCTAAAAGAAAAATCTAAACAAGAGAATCCCTCTGCCACCTTCTACTAGTTTTTTTAATACATAAATCACCCGCTTGAAAATTCCCTCTTCTCTTCTACGACTCTCTCGTCGTCATTTGGGATGTCTGTTGTGATTTCCCTTCCTGGTTCCATGACCCGCCCTATCTTGCCTCTGATTGGCCTGTCCCTAATGTTTTGCCTTAATCTCAACTAGAGATGTCCGATAATATCGGACTGCCGATATTATCGGCCGATAAATGCTTTAAAATGTAATATCGGAAATTATCGGTATCTGTTTCAAAAAGTACAATTTATGACTTTTTAAAACGCCGCTGTGTACACGGACGTAGGGAGAAGTACAGAGCGCCAATAAACCTTAAAGGCACTGACATAATATCTACGGCTTTTCACACACACAAGTGAATGCAAGCATACTTGGTCAACAGCCATGCAGGTCACACTGAGGGTGACCGTGTAAACAACTTTAACACTGTTACAAATATGCGCCACACTGTGAACCCACACCAAACAAGAATGACAAACACATTTCGGGAGAACATCCGCACCGTAACACAACACAAACACAACAGAACAAATACCCAGAACCCCTTGCAGCACTAACTCTTCCGGGACGCTACAATATACACCCCTGCTACCCCCCCCTCCCCCGTTCCCCCTCCACACCTCAACCCCGCCCCCCCAACCTCGCCCACCTCAACCTCCTCATGCTCTCTCAGGGAGAGCATGTCCCAAATTCCAAGCTGCTGTTTTGAGGCATGTTTAAAAAAATAATGCATTTTGTGACTTCAATAATAAATATGGCAGTGTCATTTTGGTATTTTTTTCCATAACTTGTGTTGATTTATTTTGGAAAACCTTGTTAAAGCGGGGCATCACAACAAAATGAGGCATAATAATGTGTTAATTCCACAACTGTATATATCGGTATCGGTTGATATCGGAATCTGTAATTAAGAGTTGGACAATATCGGAATATCGGATATCGGCAAAAAAGCCATTATCGGACATCTCTAATCTCAACCAATCGTGAGTCATCATTGTAAACAACCAACCAATCATGGATGTTCTTATACGTGCAAGTACGTCTTGAAAAGAGGAAGGGGAGGGGTTTAGTAGCCCATGAGAGAGAGTGGGGAGCGGGGGAGAATCAAGGAACACAACAAATAAGCGGTGTTTGGTCATTTTAGTGTGAAATAAATTATATCGATATTACAATATTTTATTAATTCATATCTTGTTTAAAAATATATCGATACATCTTACAAACTGGATTAGGGCTGCAACTACCGGTAACGATTAATTTGATAATCGATTAATCTGTCGATTATTATTACTTTGATTAATCGATTGATAATCGGATAAAAGAGGCAAACTACATTTCTATCCTTTCCAGTATTTTATTGAAAAAAAACAGCATACTGGCACCATACTTATTTTGATTATTGTTTCTCAGCTGTTTGTAAATGTTGCAGTTCATAAATAAAGGTTTATTAAAAAAAAAAAAAAATTTAAATTAAAAAAATAAAAAATTTGCCTATGCGCATAGCATAGATCCAACGAATCGATGACTAAATTAATCGCCAACTATTTTAATAATTGATTTTAATCGATTTAGGCAAGGCAAGGCAACTTTATTTGTATAGCGCCTATTCATACACAAGGCAGACTCAAAGTGCTTCACAGACAACAAAGTGAAATGAAAGAAAATAAAAGCAAAATTAAAATGCAGACAATAAAAATAAAAATAAATATAAATTTAATCGATTAGTTGTTGCAGCCCTAAACTCGATATATCGCCCAGCCCTAGTTTTATGTTTAGATTTCCTGCTGCTAATTTGCACCTATTGCTCTCTCTCTCAGATAGATAGCTTCTGAACCAACGGAGGGCAACGCCCCTGACACCATAATGCTCAAGTTTGCCCAACAAAATGTCAAAGTTAATGGTATCAAATGCTTTTGACAAGTCAAGGAAGACACCAACTCCTCACTTGCCTTTATCAATAGCATCATTGACTTTTTTGGTGAGATCTAAAATTGCCATACAGGTTGTGCTCTGTTTTCTAAAACCAAAATGACATGGAGTTCTGACACATTTGTGGTGGGTTTTTTTCCCCAATTTTTACTGGTAGTATTTTGTATTTTGACATCAAAAAGCAACTACTCTTAACCGAGGTGTTGTGGAATAGTGTCATTCAATTCCATCATGGGTTAGGAATGAGGTATTTCAAGCCGGGGTGACCCACGGGTGTTGTATAAACGTCCACGCAGTCACATTTCAGGGAAGAAATGCTTCAGACCAGCTTCCTTGGGTTCTTAAATTGAGTTCCCGAAAAGGCCACGGTCAGTAAGAAACAATAGTGCATTCCTTACACGGACAATGGAGGCTTGAATGAAATATCTCCGGGGCCATTGGTACTGCTCGCTGGCTCCATTCCAGCGCTCAAGACCACAATCCGTTTCTGACTGACTCGGCGACCAGAAGTCCAGCCAGGACTCACTCTCGCCGTGAACAGGATTTGTGGCACAGAAGGATGGCGCTTTCGGGAATGATTACCAGACTTGATTTTTTTTCTTGGATAATTATTTGGATAGCATGCAGAGGAAAACACTGATATACTGTATTTGACCACAGGGTGCTTTATCAACCAGTCTGTTGCAAACTAAGGCTTGGGAGATAAAACGATATTATAAGTATCGTGATAGACACGTAAGATCTTTTTTCATATATAAGGGCGCATTAAAGTAGTCATATTATTTATTTATTTATTTTTCCCAAATTGAAAACACTTCCTTGTGGTCTACATAACATGTAATGGTGGTTTCTTTGGTCAAAATGTTGCATAGATGATGTTTTACAGATCATCTTCAAGCCGCTTTTTGACAGTCGCTTCCGAATGCGCCGTTTGTGGGCTGTCTT